>NC_090691.1:636564-701951 GCF_013368605.1 Nyctibius grandis
GCAGCTTCATCCCTTCAAAGGAGTCATTACCAAATACCTGACTGTCTGCCTTCCTCCTGGTTCCATCTACAGCAGCACTGTGGCATTTCTGCCTTTTTCCTCTCCTGTCTTTGCTCACCTTGTTCTTCTCACTGGACCTTCTGGGATGAGGTTGGGGTTAAGCTGCAATTCAGAGAACAGTGGGTCATGTGGTTCCTGCCATGCAGATGTATCCATGGGAGTGAAGTGTCCAAGTCTTCACCTAATCTGTGGGTTCAGGGCAATGCAAATGAGCAGATTGTCCTTTCAGGACACCCCAAATTTAGGATATTTGACTCCTTCCGTGGGGGTTCCTGCTGGGGTGCAGGCTGCCCTCCACAAGCAAACACCTCTCCCGTGACACCTCTGTGTTATCTAGCAGTCCCATGAAGACACTTAGGTGCTAAGGCCATGGAAATGCTGCTCATCGTCTGTATGCAGGCAGCTGTGCTGAGCCCTGTGTGTCCCTGTCTGGGAGGGGAGAGGTGAGATCCTCCTCAGGTACGATGAGATGGGGTGAGAGGTTTGGAGACCAGTACTTGGTAACTGGATTCCTCTGCTCTCAGCAGTGTGCAGTTTCTGCTCAGGGGAACATCTGGGGGGAACGTCCTACAGCTCGAAGAGATGACACCACAGAGAAGCTGACACCAGAGCTGATGGACAGACTGACTGTCCTCAGTCTGCACTAACGGACAGTGCCTTTGCATCTCTGGATCCTCCAGATTTCTCTTGCAGTGCAGCAGAAATGCCAAGGATTTCTGCCTTAAAAACACTCCTCAGGTTTGGTGGGGCAAGTAAAGCAGAAGACAAAACAAAATCCCCTCAGCTCTGTTCTGCAGCTGGGTGAACTGGGAGCAGAAATGCTGAAAAGGTCTTTGATATCATGAGTGGATTTCATGTGAGATCACACTGTGCTTCTATTTACCTCTTGCTGTAGGGCAGGACAGAGTCCCGCAGAGCCCACAGCAGAACCTCCTGCTCCCAGAGACACCATCAGCCTGCACCAATCACAGCTCGTGAAAGGCACCTGCCAAAAGTCTTCCTGAAAGGGGAGAGGCATTTTGGGGATTTCTATGAGAAACAGAATGTATTTTGCTTAGAGAAATCTGACTAAAATTTTTATTCCTTTTACTCCTTGGGCAGGTCCCCATGCCCAGAGGCAGCAAATGTCCAACAGCAGCTCCATCACCCACTTCCTCCTCCTGGCATTTGCAGACACGCGGGAGCTGCAGCTCTTGCACTTCTGGCTCTTCCTGGGCATCTACCTGGTTGTCTTCCTGGGCAACGGCCTCATCATCACCGCTATAGCCTGCGACTACTGCCTCCACACACTCATGTACTTCTTCCTCTTTAATCTCTCAATTCTTGACCCTGGCTCCATCTCCACGACTGTCCCCATATCCATAGCCAATTCCCTCTGGGACACCAGGACCATTTCCTACTCAGGATGTTCTGCCCAGGTTTTTTTCTTTTTGTTTTTTTTGTCAGCAGAATTATATCTTCTCACCGTCATGGCCTACGACCGCTACGTTGCCATCTGCAAACCCCTGCACTATGGGACCCTCCTGGGAACCAGAGCTTGTGTCCACATGGCAGCGGCTGCCTGGGGCAGTGGGTTTCTCAATGCTCTACTGCACACGGCCAATACATTTTCACTACCCCTCTGTCGAGGCAATGCTGTGGAGCAGTTCTTCTGTGAAATCCCCCACATCCTCAAGCTCTCCTGCCCACAGTCCGACCTCAGGGAAGTTGGACTTGTCATGTTTAGTGCTTTTGTATTTTGCTGTTGTTTTGTTTTCATTGTGCTGTCCTATGTGCAGATCTTCAGGGCCGTGCTGAGGATCCCCTCTGAGCAGGGACGCCACAAAGCCTTTTCCACGTGCCTCCCACACCTCGCCGTGGTCTCCCTGTTTATCAGCACTGGTATGTTTACCTACTTGAAGCCTCCATCCATCTCATCCCCATCCCTGGATCTGGTGGTGGCAGTTCTGTATTCTGTGGTGCCTCCAGCAGTGAACCCCCTCATCTACAGCATGAGGAACCAGGAGCTCAAGGAGTCCATCAGGAAAGTTATTTCAAGGATAGTTCTCAATATTGGTAAATTTTTCATTGCTCTTCAGGAATGACTCCCATGGTGCCCCATTACAGGCCTGTTCTCTGTTTGCTGTTTTATCATTTGTTATCATTATCTATATTGTTATTAGTTTTTATTATTTTCCCACATAAATGACTGAATCCATCTTACTTCTCTTGGGGAATGAACCTGCTCTGTCTATCCTGGAGCTGATATAAAAGTGTGTCTTTCACAGGGACTGAGCTGTCACTCTCATCACATCTCTGAAATAAAATGGGATTTCTCCAGTGACTGACATTTGTGCTCTTCTTCCAAAGCTGATGTCAACAAAAGGCTCAAGGAATTTCACCCCAAAAGGGCTTAATTCTCCGTCCAGTTGGAAGAGAAAAGCTCAAGGTCCCATTGGTAGCACTTAGAGACTGAAGACTGGATTTTGGACTCACCCATTGGTGTGTGGTGACTGTGGAGATGGTGAATGGTCAGTGAGGTACATACCCAGGGCTTTTTAAGACATGCCAGCACAGAAGAAATTCTCCAGGAAGGTAATCTAGAGCTTCATGGAGATTCTTGGTGTTCTACGGGGACAGTGTGTGCCTGCGGTAAGCAGTGATTGGAGCCTCACTAAGTGAGGGATCACCCAAGGTGGAAACATCCAAATGGAAAGTGCTAAATAACGATGTTTGCAACGAAAAAAAGATGGAGAAACCCAACCATACATAAACCAACTCCAACAGGGAAAAGCACCTTTGCAGCCACCGCACCAACAACAGAACACACACAACCATGGACAACACAACTGTCCCCATCCTGTTGCTTTCTCAGGTTGATCTGGTGTGAAGGCCATGAGTGGTCTGGTCATCCTCTGCAGCACTTACTCATGGGCACACACACCCACGGTCACTCCAGTAAGAGCCTGAGTTTTGGGTCTGCCCAGGTGTCCTATGCATTCTTGGAGCCATTACTCACTTGGCAACTTCAGCGCTGGGTCTCTCCACATCCTGCTCTCCTCCTCTTCCAGCCAGCCCCACGTGGAAGAGGCCAGCAAAGCATGTACGTACATTCACACACACACAAACGCGCTCGCGCGAGCACACACTAATGAGCACACTCACCCAGCAAATAGCCAGGAGCAGAGGTTAAGAATAAGGCAGGACACACCATGGTGATTGGGCACAGGTTTTATACATTAAATTACTGTACAGATGGAGAAACAGGAATCATAATCTTATTGACTGACTCTTTGTTATTGTTCTTCCACTGTGAGCAATGATAATAGGTACAGGAAAATCCACTTCAGGGGCATCAAAAAAGTATGCCAGACAGCCAACAGCCAGCAGGGCATGAAGCAGAGCAATGGTCCCCATGGTCGCCAGAGTGATCCTCTGGTTGTAATCTCAGACAGCGGGCCTACATGTCATCATCAAATCAGACCCTGAAAGGCACAGGGAGAACATCACCAGCACCCAGCGCACCACTTTCTGCAGAACGTTACATAAAACTGCTGTGGGCATGTAAGTGAAGAGGGAGTAGCCATATACACACACTATCTCCAGGAATGAGTAGGAGACAATATTCATAACTCTACTGTTCCTCCACATCAGGAATCCCCAGAGAGCAAGCGGAACAAGCCAAGCGTAGACATAAATCATCATTGCTGCTATGGACACTTTTCTGAACTCTGGCACATAGTGGTACGTTGTCTTGCCCAGATGGATGAGGAGATTAGAGAGATTGCCCCTAACAGCAATGGTAAAGATGAGTGTGGCACATATCCAAAAGGGACCGTAAAGGTCAGGATTGCTGCAGATATACAGCCTTACAAAGTTCTTCACTGGTACTGGGAAAACAGAACCTTTGATTCTGTCCAGGACCTGGTATGTGTCCAAATCAAAGAATGTCTGGTAGTACTCAAATGTCCAGAAAGGGGAACTTTTCTTCTGTCCTGCAAGCAGCTCTGTTTGGACAGATCAGCACTGAGATCAGCTGCAACTGGTCCCTTGCATCCCTCCCCATGCACAGGTTTCATCCTCCCACTCCACCCGGATCCCTCCCTTTCTGTCCCCCAGGACCCTCCCCAATTAACAACTGCCACCCATTACTTTTTTCCACAAAGGTATCAGCTTTCTTCCATTCGTACCATCATTTGGTAGTTGGGATAACATTGCCTAAGTCATCTGGGCCTTAAACAGCATCACTGATGGGTTCCCCTGGCACCGATGGCCTTACAAGACTTGACTAACCAGAAGCTCCCTAATGCTCCCCTCCAGTTCCCTGTGCAGTTTGACCTCTGTTCATGTATCTGCTCTTCAGCCACTTGTGGGATCCAGCTGGGACATATGGTGCCGCCTGGACTTCTAGTCCCTTCTCACACGGATCTCTGTCACATGCCACAGTTCCTCATGCCATGTCCCATATGTTCCCATCTGATGTGCAAGAGTCTTCACCTCAGGGCAGGGCCTGACCAGGGGCTCACTCATCTGCCTGCAGCCTTCACATCTGGTGCTTCTGAGGACCTCATGATGCCATTGCTGTCATGAGGTGACCTCCAAGCAGCCACCCAACCACGTTGGTGTTACCCACGTCTACTCTCTCTGAGCAGTCATCTGTGTCATGTTGGGGTTTGTGATGTGCTTGATGATGTCATAGTACCTGCCTGCCTGCTGCAATTCAATCAGGTTGCAAAAGAGGTGACCTCAAAATCAACCTCCCAGCTATGTTGTCTCTCCTGGCATCTCTCTCTTCCTGCAGCAGAAGTCGCCTCCCAGCCAACCTCCCACGCACTTACACACCTCTCCTCTCCCCTCCTCTCCCCAGCAGTGTAATTTCTGCTGGGCAGGCAGAAGCACGCTCGCTCACAGGGACTGCAGAGCCCTGGTGGGACAGCTGGAGTGATGGGAGGGCAGCCATTGTTGGCCAGGGCTCCTGTCAGGAAATCAGGCAGGCAGATGAGGAAGTAGATGTCAGCTCTGTGAAAAGGGGAGGCTGGTGTGCACAGAGACTTCCCTTGGAGGAAGGACCCCACAATCTGCTGGAAGGGCAGCAGGGCTGGGCACAAGCAAACCAGGAGATTCCTGCAGGGCGTGGAAGACAGCATTTTGACAGAGACAGTCCATGAGCTGACTAGAGCTGGTCTCTTATTGACAAAGTGGATCTGGCTGGGGATGGGAAGGATGAGGGCAGCTGTGGCTGCAATGACCAATGAGTTGGTGGAGAAGTAGGACAACTAGCAGAATGACTGCAGGACTGCAGGAGAGCTGATTTCAGTTTGCTGAGGATCTGCTTGGACTGTCCTGGAGGACAAAGGGGCTGTGAGATCCTCTTGGATCTTCAGCGACAATGTCCTCAAAGCCCAGGAAGAAGCCAATCTGATGTGCAGTGAGTTGAGCAGGGCCTGGCAAGAGGTCAGCATGGATGAACAGGAACCCCCCTGACTAGAAGGTCAAACATCAGAAAAAACTTCAGGTAGGCTGGAGGGAGAACAGACTGCCCAGGAGACAGAGAGACACCTGGCCTGTGGGTGCAGGGATGGAGCCAGCAAAGCCAAAGCTCAGCGGTAGCTGGAAATGGCCATACTTGGGGAGGGCACTCAGAAGGGCTTCTCTGAATGTGTTGTCAGCATAAGGAAGGCAGCTGAGGGAATCCTTGTCCATTGGCCAGTGGGGCAGAGGATGGGGTGACAAAGATAGTATAAATACAGTAATTCCTCAGAACAGAGATTCTCACTTGAGATTCCTGGTAGGAAATGCATTTTGTTGAGTAACTGGACACACCTATACATTTACATCCACATATATCTACAGTTTTAGCTAAAACTATGGAAATAGATATATGAACATCATCTAGAAAGATGTGAATATACCCACAGAGAAAAACAGATCATAGGGATACGATGAAATCAGCACAAATCTATGGTAACTATGATCAGCACAAACCTTATTCCATGTACTAATGTGCACATTGGTCAGGTTTAAATGTACCTTCATTGTCATTAAGGCTGTCATCCACCTTGCAATTGCATTAAGTGAGGAGTACTGTTGCTAAGAGGTGGTTTGGGATGTGTTATAATTATGATACACAAACAGGAGCACGGGCTACCTTAGTTTTTGCCATGTACATACACTTACCCATTGTCTATTACTGGTGTTTACAGAGAAGTTACAGTCCATTATGATGTTCTCATTGGGTACCATTAGAGTTTAATTCTTGTGGGCCACTAATATGTGATTAGTTTCTTTGTATGTCTGTAGTAGTCATTTCACCTGGTTGTCGAAATCATGCGTGGCTTCTGATCCAGTGTTACTACAAATATTTACGTTTAGATAAATCTTAGACCTTAGGGTTAGTGTAACATTATTGCTTACTATCAGTTCTATTTTTTTTTTTTTTATTTTTATGTTTAAGCACAAATGTTTATTTAATTCACCTTAATGAGTACAATAAATACTCCCCAACAATTCTTTAATGGTAGCGGCCCCATCCGCAGCCCATCTTATCACTACCCTTCCCACTCAGACCAAGTCACTTCTATTAGGCTCCTATTTTTGAGCATAACCTTAAATCAGAAATCCTGGTGTTGCCAAATTGTTATCAATAAAATAGATAATATTCAACCTCAGGAATATCTGTCTGTGACACCAGTCAATGTCAGAGGCCAATATTTTCTGACAAGGTTCTCTTAGATGTTCATCACATGGAGAGTGCAATGTTCAATATCAAATTTACTTATTTGAGGATGGTTGATGTTACACGGGATTTCTGACTGAGCAGAGTGATACAAAATATACTGCATCACACCATACAAATGTAAGTTACACTTAGCAAAATATAGCAATTGCAATACACACTTCAATCCCAATACCAATTTGATTCCTATTACCGGTCTCTATAATGTCCTCACCATCACGATGCTACGCATCCCCAGTCACCAGGAAGGAATACATTGACTGAAGCCAGTTCAAGCCCCTTGCTGTCTTTGAAATCCTTTTGTGAGCTGTTTAGTTTTTACACTCTGTGTTGGGCTGAGCTATGAATTCACTCCCCTCATGCTGGTCTGGCTATGTCATGGGGAAACCTTTACACCACCAGTTGATCCACTCAACTGTAATCTAGTCAGTCGATCCACAGCAAAGGCCACCCTCCGGTCTGTTTCATGCTGAGATAACTCCACTTTAACAGTGGTGGTCCGTTGCACCCTATGTTATTCTCTGAGCTTCACAGGCACATTGCCCTTGCCCATCTCCTCTGAGCCTTAGGCTGGTGTAGGGGCTCATTGGTCAACCACAACAGGGGTTAGAGAAGAGGGGTTTTGGGGTCTGGCATTTTTTTGGAGAGAGCTTAAGGTCTACTCATAATCCTTGGGGCTTCAAAGGGTGGACCTCAAGGGTGTGTCCCTCACCTGTGCAAAGTATTACATGTTGCTTGGCATATAGTTCAGTGCACCTGGCCTTGCCTATTGAAAAGTTGAGCTTCCAAGTCTATGGGGAGTACAGTTTCTCTGAAGTGCTATAGAGCACTATAGTAGGAGACAGTATCATCCTCTAGAGTCCTGATTCCTCCCCATTGATTATTGAAGGAGGCTGGACAATAAACTCTGTTTTTTAGATTTTAAGTTACAAAAGTCTATGCTTGAAAGTGCTAATTCCACTGTGTGAATTTGTTCTATGAGCTGACAATATTGCCTCATAAGGACTAGACTTATTTCGGCAAGCTTGATGTAGACACAGTTGCGTTGTTACTCAAGAACTAAATTACTGCCATATATTCTGGATTTTGTAGCAGTTTAAAAGAGAGGTAATGTTAAATGGATAAAATAGACTTTATTTCAGTGATGTTCTTGTACTAACCAGGAGGTTAATGAGGAGGTGTTAGTGCCATTTGGTAGACAAATAAAGCAATTACAGTTCTCTCTGTTCTGCTAATAAAAAAAGAAGTTCAGCAAGGCTCTACTACCAATATAATCAGGAAACCAGATTTAGGAGCCAGCAAAAGCAGCACCGGAACTGGAGGAAGGTGCAGCTTGTTGAGAACTTGGTGTGCCATGAAAGGAGGAACTCCTTAGCTTGCTGCTTCTTGCTTTAGTTTTGGTACTTAGAGAATGCCATTAGTGGTAATTACCAAGTTTTTGTAAAGCACTTCCAGGCCACCTGAAAGGCATCCCGATGTAAGAATTAGGTCCTCTTATGATGTTATGTTGCAGCAGAGATCCTGTTGTTATATTAATTTCAGGAAACTGTTCTCAGAAAGAAGGCTGACATTTCATCAAAGCACCGTAATCGTGTGTCTGCCCTCCCTAAAACTTTCTCTATCACTTATAAAATCTCTTCTCAGAAAGGCAGCTGTCTACTGGAGGTTATCATGCTTCTCTTTAAGCTGGCCTTGAGGGCATCTTTCATCTGCTGGTTCCTCAGGCTGAAGATAAAGGGGCTCATCAGAGGAGTTACCACTGTGTTGAGAAGGGCCACTGCCTTGTTATAGGAAATGTGGTGATTTGAAGTCTGGACATACATGAAGATGCAACTACCATAGCCCAAGATGACAATGGTGAAATGAGAGGAGCAAGTAGAGAATGCCTTGTGCCGTGAGGAAGCTGAGGGCAACCTAAGTATGGTGTTAATGATGTATAGGTAGGACAGTGCTGTCATGCCCAGTGAGACGAGGAGGATGATGGACGAGGCCATGAAGGTGATCAGCTCCACAATCTGTGTTTCTGCACAGGACAACTTGATCAAAAGCACGCTGTCACAGAAGAAGTGGTCAATATGATTGGCATTGCAGAAGGGCAACCGGGCAACCAGGATGGTGGGGATAATGGTGACCAGGAAGCCTGCAGTCCATGAGCCCAACAGCAGCTGAAGGCAAAGTTGACTGTTCATGAGCATGGGGTACTGAAGAGGGTAACATATGGCCACGTAACGGTCATAGGAAATGACAGCCAGAAGGAGAAACTCGATGGAGCCCAAGAGGTAGTAGAAGTAGCACTGAGTTAAGCAAGCTGAGTAGGAGATGGCCTTGCTGCCTGTCAGCAAGCTCCCTACTGCTTTGGGTATGATGAATGTTGCAATGAAGATTTCCAACAAGGAGAAGTTACAGAGGAAAAAGTACATGGGTGTGTAGAGGTCTCTTTCAGAAAGAATGAGGAAAATTATCATCAGGTTTCCAGCTAAGATCACCAGGTATGAAGCCAGGAAAGCGATTGCTATTAGGCACTCCTGATAGTGGAGGGAGGGGAAGCCCAAGAGGAGGAACAGTGTAACCGTTGTACAGTTCAACATATCTGCACCCAAGTTTCAGTGAGCAAGGGAAGTTGGTCAATGGAGGAAACAATGTTAAAAGGAGACCCAGAGAAAGAACACAGAAGGATAAGAAAAGAGATGAATGGGGGCACTCCCCAAAATTCTGGAAGGCAAACAGAAAAGAGAAGAGAGTTAACCTGTAGCAAGAAGACACCCTTTTATAGAGCAATACCAAGCTTGGTGTGTGGGGGTTAGAGTAGGAATACATTATAACCTACATGAAAGGTATTGCAAATGAGCGACCTACCCAAGAATCCCTTTACAGTCAATGGAGAAAAAACAAGTGTTTCTCAACTGTTCTAACCTATTTTAAGCATACATTTCAGGAGGAGAAAAAACACACCCTAGAGAATGCTGAAACACCTCTGCAAAGTGGCTTTAACCTTCTGATGAGGACGGGGCGGGGAGAAGGCAGCATGAAGATGGTGATAAAGGAGGAGGCATACAGGAAATAAAGGTCAGCGGAAGAGTTAGATTAGAGGGGAGTTTTATACCCTGGGAATGGTTTTATTTTCAGGAAAAAATAAAGAGAAACAGAAACGAAAAGCTGCTGAGCGTTCAGCATTGTCTCTCCACCCAAATTTGAACTTTGCCATGTAGAGCAGTAAACTTTATTAAAAAGTTCTTCCTCAGTCACCACAAGCTTCTTGCTGAAAAACAGTTTTGATAAAACTGTTGGCAAGAATAATGGTGAACATGATTGCCAAAATGGCCATCAGAAGGAAAAATAAAACAAGAGTAAAAAACAGTACAGAAGAAAGGGGGAAAAAGAAAACAAGAAAAAAAACCCAAAGGGATAAAAAGAGAGGAAATGCATTCAATTGCAGGGGAAAAAAAAGTATTGTAAAATTAACAAATAAGTAAACTAATAGAAAATCAAGAGGGTTTTTTGTTTGTTTGTTTTTTTCCTGTGAACAGTGGAAAAATGAAGCTTGTTTTGGTATGGAGTTGGTCCTGAATTCAGTATCTGATAGCTTGAAAATATTGAATTCTCAGTGCATTCTGCCTTTCAAGATGGTCTACCCCTATGTGGACCATCTCCTTTCTGTCCTCCTGGGTTTTATTCACAATACCCATACAGTCCTAGTAAAACTGAGAACCATACTGCTCTCTGTGGCTTAGGTGAAACTGGCCAACTAGTTAAAACCAAAGGAAGTGGCAGAGTTCCCAGCACGTACACAGAATCTGATCATCAAGGTCTCGATTCCTTAGAAATACCACAGGCAAGGGAGGAAAAGCAAAAGAAGGAAGGAGGTAGGTAGGAAGGCTAGAAACTCAAAAATAACATCAAAATCCATGAAAATCGAGGTGAAATGCCACACAATAGTTACTTACGTTAATCTGTTATGTGCAGGGAATACCATGAAGGGGAAAGAGAAGGCCAGCAGACTTTCTGTGGACTATCATCTCCTTCCATCTCCTCCCTCAGCCCCTAACGAACAATCTATCGTGTCTCACCCCATGGCTATAGTAAAGCCTTTTCGAGTCAGCTGGCAATGCCATTTGCTCTGATGCAATATGTGCTCCATGCAAAAGTAACCTCCCATTTCTCCTCCCCTTTCATGTAAACCGTTCAAAGTCCTTCCATGTGCCCTGAGGAATCACGGCCTTGAGGGCTTAATCTAAGAGATTCCTTAGCACAGCATATCTTAGAGGGTGATGGGAGATCAATTAAAATGATAACTGGTGTCTAGGTGATCTAAACCCTGCAGAAATCTAAATCCGTTTTGTGAAGCATTCCAAGAGAGGGAAACCTAGATTTTTTTAAAAGGGCATCTCTAGAAATGTAAACAACACAATCAGTTTTTGTGGAATTACTTCCATTTCCCTGCCTTGTCTTTACAACATTGGACATCTACAGGGTAGATTTTTTAATGTTGAAGTAGTCTCCTTAGGTTGCCTTAAGTTGGTCAAAAGAGTTTAGGACATAATTCAACTTATTGCAAAAGGCAGATGAGAGGAACTGACTCCTCCTCTGTGCTTGCAGAGGGAGCCTTGAGTGACAAAGTGACATCTGGGCCTCTTCATTGCACACCTCTGGAGCCAGGTCAGACACTGGTGTCTCAGGGCCACCCAACTATCTCTTAGCACTGCAAAAGAAAGTGGATGTGCTGAGAGTTCAGTGTTAAAACTGTCAACATTGTACAGGCTTCTCTGACGAGCTGGCACACAGAGACATTTAGGCAGCCAGCCACACCTTGAGATCCTTTTTGTCCACAGCGCTTTGTTGGCAAAGGGTTTGCATTAGGGAGAAGTGAAGAACGTGGCGAGCGTGATGTGAGTAATTGTTCATATGGAGACACTCACCAGTACCAAAGGAGTGTGACCATGTACATCGGCGAGGGTGGCATTTTGCTCATGTGCAGCATCCTTCTCTGGCCATAAGGTCACACAGAGAGCAGACATTCCTGGTGGGGTCTCAGTGGGGATCAGTCTCTGACTACACCTGGAGCCTGGAGTGCACTTGGCACAACCACATTCCTCACCTGGGGTCTGGTGTAGGGCTGCAGGGCTGTGGGAAACAAATGCCCGCCTCAGCCTGGAGCTTGCAGCTCACAGCTCACAGCTCTGGATGCGCAGGGGTGCATATAGGCGACGATGGGACCCATCCTCCTGTGTGGGGCCAGACCGAGGAGACAAGGGGCCCAGCAGCAGCCATGTCTCAGCAGAGCCTACTACCCTGCAGGCACATTAGCTGAAGTGGGGGTTGGCAGTGAGTGGGACTAGATGATCTCCAGAGGTCCCTCCCAACCCCAACTATTCTGCCATTCCGCAAGTGATCTGTTTTCAGCCAGTCCACTTTAAACCATTTCTGCTCTTTGATTATATTCACAGTCACTCTTGTTGATAGTTAGAATCTGACCTATCTTTCCACTCCAGATGACCTTGCCTTTTATTTTTCCACCTATCAAAAATGAGAACATTTTTTCTTCCCCAGTTTGGGATCCCAGTACTGACTTCCTCCCAGACACCTTGGCCACTTTTTTTCCGCCACAATATGGCTTGCCTCCAGAGAGTGCTCCCTGGATGGAAGTGGGATCTGAAGGATCTTGCTGGTGCCCACTAAATGCTGGTGGCAGCTGCATCATTCATTTTCATGATCAAGAGCATCTGCACCTGAGCAGGTACAGTCTGGAGAGCCAGGCCCAGTGAGGAATTAGAGCCCATGTTGCCAAGTTGCACTGCACTGTTCCTCCACAGCTTCCTCAGCTCTCACATTGTGGTGGTGCTCTGGGCAGGCAGGAGGGAAGCCAGTGAGCCTCCTCCAGCCTGGCAGCCTCTCTAGAGGACACCCAGCTCCTGCATAGACATGCAGTCTGTCCAGTACGAGGAGCCAGAGCCCCATGGTGTCCCCATTACTAGCACCCAGATGCTGATGTCCTGGATGGTTGCAGCCTTGCTACAGTTGCTGGTACGCAGACCTCGTCTCCTACTCACCAGCTTGAAGTTCACTACTGTCCACATGTGCCCATTCAGCTCTGGGGCCCCCAACGTAAGAAGGACATGGAGCTGTTGGAGCGAGTCCAGAGGAGGGCCACGAAGATGATCAGAGGGCTGGAGCACCTCTGCTATGGAGACAGGCTGAGAAGGTTGGGGCTTTTCAGCCTGGAGAAGAGAAGGCTCCGGGGAGACCTCATAACAGTCTTCCAGTACCTGAAGGGGGCCTATAGGAAAGCTGGAGAGGGGCTTTTTACAAGGGCATGTAGTGACAGGACGAGGGGAATGTTTTTAAACTGAAAGAGGGGAGATTTAGCTGAGATATGAGGAAGAAATTCTTTACTGTGAGGGTGGTGAGACACTGGCCCAGGTTGCCCAGAGAAGTTGTGGCTGCCCCCTCCCTGGCAGTGTTCAAGGCCAGGTTGGATGAGGCTTTGAGCAACCTGATCTAGAGGAAAGGTGTCCCTGCCTATGGCAGGGGGGTTGGAACTAGATGATCTTTAAGGTCCCTTCCAACCCAAACCATTCTATGATTGTATGATTATGAAGGGACGAGTCAATACAGAGAAGCGTACTCAATTAGAGAAGTGTACTTAATAGAAACCTGTTTACACTCAAGCAGCCCCTTTGATACCCTTTTCCCTTTGTTTTCCCATTTTAATCTCCAACAACAGCTTAGTTGTCAATTGCATTTTCCTTTAGAATCAAAAGGAGTTTTCATAAGCACAATCACCAAGAGCTCGTCTGAGTGTCTTAATTTCCTTATTATGAAATTAATAAGTAATATGCAGATTGCATGCTGTAGGCATCCTAGTCAAGGGAAGGTTTAAAGGAAAGTTGAGAGAGGAGACCATTGCAGTGGCACTGTGGATCTATAGAAGAAGTGCTTCCAAACGGATGTGGAGAAGCTCCTGAGGAGGCATGTGGATGGAGATGTGCTCTAGAAGGAGGTACTCCATGGCCAGCGGCTGAACCTGTAAGGAGCTGTGGCCTGTGGGAGACCCAGACCAGGGCAGGGCCATCCCTGAAGGACTGCAGGCCCTGGACTGGGGCATGGGAGGGATTTCACGGTGGGGGCTGGAGTGGATCAGTGGCCTTGTCATGCCTGGGCTCAGCCACATCAGCTGATGCCAGTGCAGTCTAGTACCCTCTTCTGCACAGGCAGTGGTAGATCACAGAATCACAGAATCACAGAATGTTAGGGATTGGAAGGGACCTTGAAAGATCATCTAGTCCAATCCCCCTGCCGGGGCAGGATTGCCTAGACCATATCACACAGGAACGCGTCCAGGCGGGTTTTGAATGTCTTCAGAGAAGGAGACTCCACAACCTCTCTGGGCAGCCTGTTCCAGTGTTCTTGTAACATCCTTAAAGAGCAGCTGGTGAAATACAGGCTGGATGAGCAGACAGCGAGATGAATTGAAAATGGGCTGAATGGCCGGGCCCAACACATGGTGACAACTGGCACAAAGTCTACGGCGTGTACCCCAGGGATCAATACTGGGTCCAGTCCTGCTCATTAATGATCTGGATGAGGAAACAGAGTGTCCCCTCAGCCAGTTTGCAGATGACATCAAACTGGGAGGAGTGGCTTCTATGCCAGAGGGTTGTGCTGCCATTCAGAGTGATCTTGACAGGCTGGAGAACTGGGCTGACAGAAACCTCATGAAATTCAACAAGGGGAAGTACAAGGCCTGGAGAGGAATAACCCCAGGCACCACCACATGCTGGGGGTCAACAGGCTGAAAAGCAACTATTCAGAGAAGGAAGGGTTGGGTTCATGGTGGACATCAAGCTGACCATGAGCCAGCGAGGCATCCTCCATGACAAAGAAGACCAATAGCATCCTGGGGTGCATTAGGAAGAGCTTTTCCATCAGACAGGTGAGGTAAGCCTTCCTCTCTGCTCAGCACTGATGAAGTCATGTCCAGAGTGTTGTATCCAGTTCTGGACTCCCCAGTACAAGAGAAATATGGACTTTCTGAAACAAGTCCAGCACAGGGCCAAAAAGATGATGCAGGGACTGGAGCATGTCTCCTAGGAGAAAAGGCTGAGGGAGCTGGGACTCTTCAGTCTGGAGAAGAGAAGGCTCAGGGGGAAGGGAATGAAGAAGAGAGAGCCAGGGTCTTCTCAGCAGTGCCCAGTGACAGGACAAAAGGCAATAGTCATGAATTAAACCACAGGAAATTCCTCCTGAACACAAGAAAACCCTTCAGTCCAGAGGAGGCGGTCAAGCACTGGAGTAGGTTTGCCACAGAGGTCGTGGAGTCTCCATCTTTGGAGGTATTCGAAGCCGCACTGGACACAGTCCTAGGCAGCTGGCTCTAGCTGACCCTGCTTTGAGCTTGTGGGTTGGACTGGACGAGCTCCAGATATTTCTTCATACCTATATGATTCTGTGATTCTGAAAATCCCATCTCCATTAAAGATCATGCATAAACTGAAGGGACTCTTCCCACAGCTGCCCACCTTTAGCCATGGCATACTAAGCACCAGAAAGTCTGGGCCTCTGTAGAAGCCCTGCTGATTACTGCTGTGCCCTGGTGTGTGTCAGCTGGGGTCTGACACTTGGAAGAACAAGGCGTTGCGCTCATTACATAAAGATTTGGCCTGCTCTATCACCAGGGTACTTTGTGGGAAGTAGTAACAGCTGGAGGTGTTGGTCTATTGCAAAGAATTAATGACGACAGAGAAAGCAGTCTGCTAAACTCCATGCAAGAGGATAGCTATGGAGAAGTTGAAGCTTTTTACAACTAGATGTCAGATCAGAGCCTTTTCTGCAGACATGGTACCCAGCCAGGCAGTCTGCAGCCCCTGTCATTGCAGGGGCTTTGTCTACCCCAGGGTGTGACTTTGGATTTGTCCTTCTAAGCTCCTCAGCATGGCAGTGCTGCCCTCCAGCATAGCATCTGATTCCCTTAGTTCACAGAATCACAGAATCACAGAATGTTAGGGATTGAAAGGGACCTCGAAAGATCATCTAGTCCAATCCCCCTGCCGGGGCAGGATTGCCTAGATCATATCACACAGGAACGCGTCCAGGCGGGTTTTGAATGTCTCCAGAGAAGGAGACTCCACAACCTCTCTGGGCAGCCTGTTCCAGTGTTTGGTCACCCTCACCGTAAAGAAGTTTTTCCTCATATTTACGTGGAACCTCCTGTGTTCCAGCTTGCACCCATTGCCCCTTGTCCTGTCAAGGGATGTCACTGACAAGAGCCTGGCTCCATCCTCATGACACTTGCCCTTTACATATTTAGAAACATTAATGAGGTCACCCCTCAGTCTCCTCTTCTCTAAGCTAAAGAGACCCAGCTCCCTCAGCCTCTCCTCAGAAGGGAGATGTTCCACCCCCTTAATCATCTTCGTGGCTCTGCGCTGGACTCTCTCTAGCAGTTCCCTGTCCTTCTTGAACTGAGGGGCCCAGAACTGGACACAATATTCCAGATGCGGCCTCAGCAGGGCAGAGTAGAGGGGAGGAGAACCTCTCTCGACCTCCTAACCACACCCCTTCTAATACACCCCAGGATGCCATTAGCCTTCTTGGCCACAAGGGCACATTGCTGGCTCATGGTCATCCTGCTGTCCACTAGGACCCCCAGGTCCCTTTCCCCTACGTTGCTCTCCAACAGGTCTGTCCCCAGCTTGTACTGGTACATGGGGTTGTTCTTGCCCAGATGCAGGACTCTACACTTGCCCTTCTTATATTTCATTAAATTTCTCCCCGCCCAACTCTCCAGACTGTCCAGGTCTCTCTGAATGGCTGCGCAGCCTTCCGGTGTGTCAGCCACTCCTCCCAGTTTGGTGTCATCAGCGAACTTGCTGACAGTGCACTCTATTCCCTCATCCAAGTCATTAATGAATATATTGAATAGAACTGGTCCCAGTATCGACCCTTGAGGGACTCCGCTAGACACAGACCTCCAACTGGACTCAGTCCCATTGACCACCACTCTCTGGCTTCTTTCCTTCAGCCAGTTCACAATCCACCTCACTACCCGATCATCCAGAACACACTTCCTCAGTTTAGCTGCAAGGATGCTGTGGGAGACTGTGTCAAATGCTTTACTGAAATCGAGATAGACACATCCACAGCTTTACCATCATCTATCCACTGGGTTACGTCCTCATAAAAGGCTATCAAGTTGGTTGAGCATGACTTCCCGTTGGTGAAGCCATGCTGAGTGCCCCTAATGATCCCCCTATCCTTGATGTGCCTAGAGACAGCACCAAGAACAAGTTGTTCCATCACCTTTCCGGGGATGGAGGTGAGGCTGACCGGTCTAGAGTTACCCGGGTCCTCCTTCTTGCCCTTTTTGAAGACTGGAGTGACATTCGCTTTCCTCCAGTCCTCAGGCACCTGTCCCGTTGCCCACGACTTAGCAAAGATGATGGAGAGTGGCCTAGCAATGACTTCCGCCAGCTCCCTCAGCACCCGCGGGTGCATCCCATCAGGGCCCATGGATTTATGGACGTCCAGGTTGCTTAATTGGTCCCTGACCCAGCCCTCATCTACCAAGACAGATTCCTCCTCTATCCTGACTTCTTCTGGGGCCTCAGGGGTCTGGGGCTCCTCAGGACAGCCTCCAGCAGTATAGACAGAGGCAAAGAAGGCATTCAGTAACTCCGCCTTCTTTTTATCCTCTGTCTCCAGGGCCCCCACCTCATTCATCAGTGGGCCTACATTGCCTCTACTGTTGGCTTTACCTGCAATGTATTTGAAGAAGCCCTTTCTGTTGTCCTTGACCTCTCTTGCAAGGTTTAATTCCAAGGAGGCCTTAGCTTTCCTAGTTGCCTCCCTACATCCTCTGACAACAGACTTATATTCCTCCCAAGTGGCCAGCCCCTCCTTCCATGATCTGTACACCCTCTTCTTCCACTTGAGTTTGCCCACCAGTTCCCTGTTTAACCATGCAGGTCTCTCATGGTCGCTACAACCAAGGCTGCCCTCAACCTTCACCTCTTCAACCAGACCCTCCTTGTTAGTAAGGATAAGATCCAGCAGCGCTCCTCTCCTAGTTGGCTCATCCACCATTTGTATCAGAATGTTATCATCAATGCACTGGAGGAACCTCCTGGACTGAGGATGGCTGGCTGAGTAGGCCTCCCAGCAAATATCAGGGTAGTTGAAATCCCCCATGACAACCAGGCCCTGTAATTGCGAGACTGCTCTCAGCTGCCTGTAGAAGGCCTCATCACCGTCCTCATCCTGATCCGGTGGCCAGTAATAGACACCCACAACAGTATCACCCCTGCGAGCCTGCCCCTTAATTCGCACCCACAAACTCTCAACTCGCTCCTGATCCGCCCCTGGACAGAACTCAATACATTCTAGCTGCTCACTCACATAAAGAGCAACTCCACCACCTCTCCTTAGTGGCCTGTCTTTCCTGAACAGGACATAGCCATCCATGACCACATTCCAGTCATGCGAGGAATTTGATGCACATTATTGGTGAATGTCAGTCACGAGTAAGACCTGGGGTCATTGATCCATAGACATGCTTGGGGTTCTTAAGTAAGGCTCTGTCCACTTCCTCACCCTGGCTGCAGGTTCTTTATCTCCCACCATGATGTTTCCCTCACTGGCCTCTCCTCTGACCCTCACCCACAAGAGAACATCCAACATGTTGCCCATCCCATTGAGGAGCTCCATGCACTCGAGCAGCTCCTTCACACAGAGGGCTTACCCCTCGTGTTCTTCCTGAAAAGGTCCTTGGGTATAGACATCCTGAGATCCAAGAACAATGATAATCATTGGCCCGTTCCTTGATTGTACCATCAATGGGATGAGTACAGGACAGGGGAGAGAAGAGCCAGCAGAGTTTGGGAGCAGGGGCACACGAGTGCAGACCTCGGTGGGACAGGCTCCATATTCATGCTCTGCCTGTATCTATCGGGTGCAGATGGGAGAGGCCTTGCCTCAATGCAGTGGTGGCAACCAGTCACAGGCCCACAGAAACTGGGACTGTCTGAGATGCCCTGGGTGGTCTGTCACACACCTGCTCTGAGTGGTGATGGCTTTCCTGTGCTGTCCCTGCCAGCTAAATGCAGCTGTGCTGGAGAGCCCTGTCATCTCAGGTAGCGCTACAGGCCTGGATTTGGCCATGATGTTGAGCAGCTGCCCTGAATTAGATGAGGTAATGGAAGGCTGTACCAGAGCCAAATGCCGTTATTCTCACTGGAAGCCTAGAAAATACAGCTGATGGAGAAAAGGAGGAGAAAGACTGAGGTCTCCTGTGGCAATGACCACGTTTCGTCAGCTGACTATCTCTATAGGTTCTGGACAAGAACATAATGAGGAGGTACAGGTTTCGTTGTCCTAAAGGTGATCATCTGCTGTCATTTCATTTGGCCAGGCTCAAGAATGCTGCTGCCAGAAACTGCCTTATTTCAACATGGTTCCATTAGACCTTGTATCTACCCGCACGTATCTTGGACTGCCTCTGACACCTCAGAGGTCACCATGTGTTTGAGTCTGAAGAAGTCACTCCTGGCCTCCCTCTCCAGTAATTACTATGGGAGCTGAACAAAGCTGCTCCCAGGCAGCAGGTGCCTATTCTGTGCCCACCTGAACTGAGGCAAGAGGAATCCTACCTCCTGTGGGTTTGTGACAGTCATAGGTGAGAGATGAGTCCCCTTCCAGCCCCAGGACTACAAACCCAGGATGAGATGCCTCAGTTGACTCTGCTGCATCCCTTCCCTCATCAAGGATAAAGGAGACAACTCCCTGTCCCTGCCTGGGTGTCCTGTCTAATGATGGGACAAGGAAAAGTGATTCTTATGCCCAAGTCTTTTATTTTTTTTTTTTTTATTATAAATGGCTCTGCTGGAAAGAAGTATTTCCCCCTAGGTGAAGGAGGAAATATCAGTGATGACTTCACTCTGTTTCAGAGCAGGCTCCCCAGGAGCCCCAGGGACACCTAAAGGGAGCCTGAGAGGGGACAGAGAAACAACTGCCTTGGGCTGGTCCCTCTGCTGCTGAGCTGGGCTGGGCTCCTGGGACAGAGGGAGCTGATGGTAACAGAGCAGCACTGCAGAGAGAAGAGGCGGGGAGGTGTGTGAGGCTGAGAGAGCTTAAGGATGGTGAGAGCGCAATGGGGGAGACATCTTCACAGCCCTCTATGTGGTAAGTTTCCGGGTGCAGGGCAAAGAAGCTTCAGTTCCTGGAGGAATCTCCTAAAACTGGTACCTCTGACAGTTTATGGGATCTGTCAGGAGGACTCTCATCATTTCTCTAATATAGAGAAGGAGGACGTGCTTCAGAGCAGAGCTTCCCTGCTGCGCCATCAGAGGGACAGGACATGATGGCTTTCTTCTCTCGGGTACAGTTACAGGGGTGTGAAGGTGAGTGTGCAGTGAGGGGTGCCCAGGGCTATCCTTCAGAGCAGGGTCCCTGAACCCCAGGAAGCTGTGTGCTGGAGCAGAGACTCTGCCACCTGCCCAGGTCAGCACTCAGCCTGCCTGGGGAACTCCCCACGGTGCTGCAGAAAGAAGCTGTGGGTGGAAGAAATTATCCCTGGTAGGGCAAGTTAGGATCCTTCTGCTGTCAAAAGGGTGCTGCATGGGTCAGGTTTGATCAGAGCTCCAGCTTACCCCTGGGCATTACGAAGGGGACTTTCAAGAAGAATATCAAGGAAGTATTTTCCTGAAAGGTAAGGAGTCTTCACTTTGAGTTTTCCACTCCTGGTGGGCTGGATGGGCAGTGGGAGGTGGGAATTTATTTCTCTGCTTTGGAGAAGGCCCTGAAAACTCATTTCTCTTCAGGACTTGTCTGAGCTTCTCCTGACCCCTGCCCACACAGAGATGCCCCTGGGCAGTGACCTGCTGCCAGGAGGGGTCTGTAGAGCACAGCTGAGCACAGAGTGGGTGGGATGAGGTCTGTGAGCACTGACAGGGAGGTGACATGGGCACAGAGAAGCAACTTCAGGGACAGCTCCAGGCAGCAGAGGCATTTTCAGGGAGGTAGAAGGAGCTGCTCCCAGAAATGCCATGGGAGTGTGGATTTGGGTGCCTCCATGACATCCCTTGCAGTGCAGACACTTTCCCAGAGCAACCTTCTGGGTTCTCCCACCCAGCACAGCCTCTACCCGCAGGGTCGTGGGGTTTCAGGCTGAGTCTTCTTGGCAGCCTGATCCCCAGTGAGGAGAAACCCCTGAAAACCTTCTGTCTGTCCCTGTCCTTCCTCCTTTGTCTGGAGTATTGGGGCATTTCTCTGTATTTCCCTTCCTGCTCTTGCTGTTTTTGTCACAACCCCACCTGGGGCTCTGGGCATGTCAGTGTGTGGGGCTGGCAATGAGCTGACCCTCACTTCAGGACACCCCATCTTCAGGACTTTTGACTCTTTCCGTGGGAATCCTGCTGGGCTGCAGGCTGCCTCCCACAAGGGCCCAGCTCTCCTGTGGAGTCTCTGTGCCCCAGAGAGGAGCCCCATGGAGAAGACATCTTGGCATTAATGCCATGTAAATGCGGATCATCATGTCTATGTGGGCAGCTGCAATGAGCCCTGTTTGTCCCTGGCTGGGAGCAGGGAGCTGAGATCCTCCTTGGGTAGGATGAGACGGTGGGGAGGGGTTTGGAGATCTGCACTTGGAAACTGGATTCCTCTGCTCTCAGCAGTGTCCAGTTTCTTCAACAGGAAACATCGGGGTGTGATCATTCTCCAGCTCAAAGAGGTGCCAGCACAGGGCAGCTGAGACTAGGGCTGATGCACAGAGCAGCTCTCCCCACTCTGCACCAAGGGACAGTCCCTTTGCCTGTCAGCACCCACAAGGTTTCACTTGGAGTGCAACAGTAATGTCAAAAAAACACTCAAAACCCTGCCTCAAAAAACAGTCCTCAGTTGTGGTGAGGCAACGAGAACAAAATAAAGAAAACCAAAGCTCCACAGCTCTACTCCGCAGTCATGTGGAATGGGAGTGACAATGCTGAAAAGCTTTTTGATATCATGAGTGGATTTAATCTGAGATCACTGTGTTCTTATCTCCCTACTGATCTAAGGCAGGACTGTCACCTCAAGAGCCCATCTCAGAGCACCCTCCTCCCAATGGCACCATCAGCCAGCATCAAACAGACCTCCCAAAAGGGACTTGCCAAAGGTCTTCCTGAATAGGGAGAGGCAGTTTGTGGGTTTTCCATGAGAACTGGAACAGGTTTTGCTCGAAGAAGAGTGCCCTAACTTCTCACTGCCTTTTCCTCCTCGGACAGGTCCCCATGCACAGAAGGAGCAAATGTCCAACAGCAGCTCCATCACCCACTTCCTCCTCCTGACATTCGCAGACACAAGGGAGCTGCAGCTCTTGCACTTCTGTCTCTTCCTCAGCATCTACCTGGCTGCCCTCCTGGGAAATGGCCTCATCGTCACCGCTGTAGCCTGTGACCACCGCCTCCACACCCCCATGTACTTCTTCCTCCTCAACCTCTCCCTCCTTGACCTGGGCACCATCTCCACCACTGTCCCCAAATCCATGGCCAATTCCCTCTGGGGCACAAGGGCTATCTCCTACACAGGATGTGCTGCGCAGGTCTTTTTCTTTTTCTTTTTGATTGCAGCAGAATTTTTTCTTCTCACCATCATGGCCTATGACCGCTACGTGGCCATCTGCAAACCCCTGCACTACGGGACCCTCCTGGGAACCAGAGCTTGTGTCCACATGACAACAGCTGCCTGGGCCAGTGGGTTTCTCACTGCTGTGCTGCACACTGCCAATACATTTTCACTACCCCTCTGCCAAGGCAATGCTGTGGACCAGTTCTTCTGTGAAATCCCCCACATCCTCAAGCTCTCCTGCTCACGCTTCTGCCTCAAGGAAGTTGGGCTTCTCGGGGTTAGTGCCTGTTTAACTTTTGGGTGTTTTGTTTTCATTGTGCTGTCCTATGTGCAGATCTTCAGGGCTGTGCTGAGGATCCCCTCTGAGCAGGGGCGACACAAAGCCTTTTCCACATGCCTCCCTCACCTGGCCGTAGTCTCCCTGTTTATCAGCACTGGCATGTTTGCCTACTTGAAGTCGCCCTCTATGTCTTCCCCAGCCCTAGATTTTGTGGTGTCATTTCTGTACTCGGTGGTGCCTCCAGCAGTGAACCCCCTCATCTACAGCACGAGGAACAAGGAGCTTAAGGCTGCCCTGAGGAAACTGATGATTAGATGGTTTTCATTAGCCATATACTGCTAGCCTTCCTCTACAAATGATTCCCTCTGTGTGTCATGACAGCCCAAGCCTATCTTTCCTTCTTCATGTTTCTGTTTCTCTTTCTCACTTGAGATGATGTTGTCTTCAAAGAACTGTTATTTTGCATTGTCTCCTACTTCAGTGTCCACCGTTCTCATACAACCCAGGGACTTTGTGTAAATGAGGACCCAGGTTCACTGTATAGTTGATCAAAATAAATGAAACTGCAGCAACTTCTTTGTCCGAGATCCATCCTCAGTGGGGTAGGAATGACACAGGGAGGCTGGAGAAGAGAAAAGGGGACACAGGCTGCCATTGATGTGCTTTGCCTTGTGCCACAGATCCCCCCCATCTCTGGGGCTGATCTGTCTCTGTTCCCCAGAAGCTGCTGTGCCCTTCAGAGGGGCTGGTGCTGTGGGGCAAGTGCCCACGGCATTGCAGAACCCTGTGGCAGGCACTGCTGTGGGGCCATCCCAGACTGGTCTGTGCTGGGGAGAGGGCAAGGGAGGTGGAGAGAAGGCAGGGAAGGTGGGGAGAGTTGGAGGGAGCTGGGCTGGGCTGGGCTGGAACATGCCCAGGAGAGGAAAACATGAGTGTATAGCTTGTCCTGCGTGACCATGCAGGATGAGGACTCACAGAAAGGGGTTTGTGGCGCAGAGCCAGGGCTTGTGGAAGGAATCAAAGACATGCAGGTGCAGGAGAGAGGAGGCAGGTCTTTGTCCATAGTGGCAGGGACAGACTGCAAAGGTGACCCAGGGCCTTCATTTCCCCACAGCCTCTCTCAATGGCCATTTCCAGCACTGGCCCCTCACCTCAGGTTTGCAGTTGAGATTTCCTGTGAGACCACCTCCATCTTCCTGCTGGGCCAAGGGTCTGTTTGGGGGCAATGGCCAGCCCTGCCCGGCCTCTCTCCTTGCCCAGAACCAGGAGACTTTAGAGCAGGGCTGTCTGTGAAGCCCCTCGTGGGAAATGGCTGGGGCAGGGCAGGGTTTGGGTGCTGGGGGAGGCTGCAAATGTAGGAGGGTCATAGAGAACTGTGATCTGAAGGCTGCCTTTGGAGTCATGATGGGGGAAACTTTCCCCACCCTTGAGTGTACACTTTGCCATGCTGTGCCTGCACAGTGCGGCCGTGGGACCATGTATGGGCACTGGGGCTGGACCAGCACAAGGACAAATCACTGACAGGGGCCACGAAGCAGCTGCCAGGAGGTGTCAGCAAGGACTGGCTGCAAAGAAGGACTTTCTGAATTTTGCCTTTGTTATTGGGGCATATTTGAAGGAAAGGCAAAGCTCACCTGGAGATGCTGGTTGCAAGGGAAGTCAAGAGCAAAAAGAAGAGCTTTGATAGATTCAGAGAGACCAAGACTGAAAAAGGACAACGCAGGGCTGCTGCTGAGTGGGGAGTGTGATTTCATAACAGCAGACACAGGTGGGGCTGAGGGACTCAATGCCTTTTGTGCCTGAGTTTTACTGAAAAGGTCTGCAGGCCTCTGTGCTCAGGGAAGAGGTTCAAGGAAGAGGACAGCACATATTGGCTGGAACCTCAGGAAATACAGCAAGGGCATGCCCCCCTGCATGGTACTCACTGTGGTGATGGCACAGGCTGGGGGCTGCCTGGCTGGAAGCAGCCCTGTGGGAAAGGTCTTGGTGGGCAGGGAACTGGACAGGAGGCAGCCGTGTGCCCTGGCAGCAAGGGAAGCCAGCAGCACCTTGGGCTGTGCGACCAGGAGGTTGAGGGAAGGGATTATCCAGGTTACTGCATCCAGGTCTCAGATCCCAATACAGGAAAGATGTCCATAAGCTGGAGTGGGTTTAGAAAAGGGTCCCCAAGATGGTCAGAGGCTGAAGCACTCTGCCTTTGAGAAGAGGCTGAGAGAGCTGGGCTGGTTCATTCTGCAGAAAGGAAGATCTTGACAGGAACATGTAGCAGCATGGTGCCGTTCCCATGAAGACTGAGTTAGGCTTATGTGCATGATACAAGACACAAGGACAAGAGGCAATGGGATGAAACAAGAGAGGAGAAAGTTTTCCAGCATGACGATAGTCAAGTGCTGGAAGCTGTTTCCCAGAGAGTGTGCACCGGCTTTATCCCAGAAAGTGACCAGGTCTTATATGGATAAAGCCCTGAGTAATCTAGTCTGAACCTGCTTTGAGCAGGAGGCAGCTCAGGATACCTCCTGAGATCCCTTCTAGCCTGAATGATGATGCCCTTCCTTCCCCTTCATGTTTTCAAATTAGGGAAACCTCTCAGGTTCTTCCTGACCACAGAAATAATTCACAGCAGGCACCAGGATGCTTCACAAGTGGCTCCAAACAGCCCCAACCCACATCATTTGCTTCCCTTTTCATTTCCCCCTACCCATGATCTTCTCTTTTACAGTTGTAATACTCTCCAGAAAGAACATCCTACCCTGTTAGTCCTTGCATTTCTTGGTTTGTACCCTCTATTGGTATTTCTGAGTACTTGCTGTGGTATTTTCCACCTTGGTTAGCAATTCCATTAAGCACATCATTCTCTTTCATTACCTGTAGTGCCCTGCAATTCATCATATTCTTATGTTGTTTGAGGCACTGGCCCACAAACCTTCAATGCTGATGTGTTGGAGTTTCAGTCCAGAGGAACCTTGAGACACTTGTGGATTTGGCAAATAGAAACACTTTGATGTTTTACAAGGCAAAGGGGGCAAGGTCTGCAGTGGGGGCAGAATAACCTCATGCAAGCTGGGACCTGACTGGCTGAGGAGTGCCTTGAGGAGGAGGGCATGGGAGTTATGATGGATGACGTGTGAGCCAGAGGCTTTCCCATTTTGAAAGGAGGATGGAGAAACCGGAGACAGTCCAGAGGAATTCTGTCATGATGGGGTTAGGGGCCTAAAGCACGTGAGCTGTGTGGAGAGGCTGAGGCAACTGGG
Organism: Nyctibius grandis; assembly: GCF_013368605.1. NCBI lineage: Eukaryota > Metazoa > Chordata > Aves > Nyctibiiformes > Nyctibiidae > Nyctibius > Nyctibius grandis. The sequence continues at coordinate 662,465 of NC_090691.1, forward strand.
CCTCTTTAGTCTGCTGAAGGGGAGGCACAGGGCAGTCTAAAAGCAGGTGACACCTGCCTGGAGAGTTGATGGTGGAGCCAAACTCTTCTGCAGTGCAGATGGTATGGCAGTGGCAACAGCCACAAACTGCCTCCAGGGAGCTTCACACTGAGCATTGGGAAAAACTGACTAGAAGGGTGGTGCTGCCCTGCAGCAGGACACCCAGAGACTCTCTGGGATCTCCATGGTTGGATGTTTTCAGCTCCCCAAAATGTTAGTCAACCTGACCCCATGGTTGGTGAGACCCACCCTTTGGTGGGAGGCTGGACCAGAGACTCCCCTACCAATCCTTTCCCAAAAAAACTCAGTTCCATGAGCCTGTGCCTTGCAGTGTGCCCCAGGAGAAGAGATTCAGCTAGATGTGAGGGTCTCTACAGCAGAGGCTCCTGGCACAATTCGGGGTGGAATTGTCCTTTGCTCAGGAGTTCTCTAGTCCTACCTTTGATTCCTCTTTATGTTTCCTGGCCAGCCTCCCTATCCATGTGGTGCTTTAGGCTGTGAAGAGAATCCAAACTGAACTTTTGACTACATTAGTCTTATTTTACATGCTGAAATGCAGGGCAGACGAAGGGAGCTCAGAGCTTCCAGGCTCTCTGCTGCACACTTAGAACTTTGGAGACTGGAAATGCAGGGAACTGTTGTGTCAATGTACACCAGGGGTCAAGAACAGGGGGTACCAGTCACAGCAACACATGAAAATTTTGCCTTCCTTTGTTCCTTTTCATAAATCTGGGATCTTTACCTGGGCCTCCTTTGGCTAAAAAAAGAGACAACTACCCCATTCCACCCCTCCACCTCTTACTGAAACCAGGGAGAAAATATATGGTGCAGGTATGATTTAAGGGCAATTCTGTCTATGAGGTGTAACCTTTACATGATAACAAAGAGATCACAGTGAGAGGTAAAACACTGTTCTAAGAACTTCATGCCAGAGGTTAACTACTGACAAAAAATACCTACTTGGACAAGAACAAATAACTGTTGGGAAGGAAATGAAAGACCTTTATTTCAACTTCATGAAGAATAAGGAGTTCCCTTACAGCACTGTCCTCTTTCTGTTATCAGTTATAGTAACACTAATTCCAAAACACCCTTGAGAGCTTCTTTATTTTTCCTTGGCTCCAAAGACCAACCTGCTCTGGCCTGGGAAGGACTACTTCAAACCTCTGCAACCCAAATTTCTCCCACTGTCTCTTATCCTTTTACCCCAAGACACTTCTCCCCATCACTTCGACACACTGCCAAGACTCTTATTGATCTGGGTGAAGTCAAGGTAGTCCCTCGCACAGCCTTCCCTATAAAAATCTTCTCTACATGATCATCCCACTTGTATCGCCTCATGTTACACGGAGCCCCATTCTCCTTCTTCTTCTCCATTGGATGTGCAGGTTTCCTTTTAATTTCATGCTTATTCGCCTTTTTGTATGGTAGGCATACCAAATATTGTCTGAAGCAACACATTTATCTCCCACAGTTTCACCCATTTCCAATTGCAGGCAGAGATATTTCTCCTCTGGGAGCAGATATTGTGAAGATATTATGGAAATCCCCTTCAGTGCTGCATGTTCATTTGGGTTAAAAAAACAAAACCAAACAGACAAACAAACATACATGCTGGGTAGCTTTTTTTGAAGAGACTGCTTCAAAGTGTCAAAAGAGATTCAATACACAGATGTTGAGAGCCAAGTTCACACTTCCAGCAAGGGAAAATGCTCCAGTTCAGTAATGTCCTGGTTTGGTCTGGGATTGTGCTATGTTTTGGATTTAGTATGGGATTCGCTATGAGAAAAATGTTGATATACACTGATGTTTTTAGTTGTTGCTAAGAAATCAAGGAATTTTCAACCTCCCATGTTTTGCTAGTGTGCTTGTACACAAGAAACTAGGAGGGAGAACATCCAGAGCAACAGATCCAAATTGGCCAATGGAATATTCCATATCATGCAATGTCATGCCCAGTATATAGAGGAGAGTTGGCCAGGAAGTCAGGCTCTCGCTCTTCCAGGATTGTGGTTTCAGGATTTCTCTCCTCTGGCATCATTAGCCAGGGATGGGTTAGGCATTGATCAGCAGGTGGTGAGCAGTTCCACTGTGCATCCCTTGTTTGCGTATATATAATTATTATTATTTTCTTTCATTATTATTATTATTTTGTTATTTCAATTATTAAATTGTTTTTATCTCAACCCACAAGTCTCTTCATCTTTACCTTTTCTGACAGATGCACTCGACCCCCCTTAACAAAACCAGCAGCAGTTTGGTTCAGGCTCCAAAGGAGGTAGAGGCCTGAGCCGTAGCTGGGCCAAGAGCTCCTCTAGGAAACCCACAAAGAAGCAGAGCAACACAGTGAGCACCAATAAGTTGTGGGTACAAGGAGTCTTGTTCGTACTGGGTGATGGAGCTGCCGTTGGACATTTGCTGCCGCTGGGCATGGGGACCTGCCATAGGAGAAAAAGACAGTGACAAGACAGGGGAGACTTCTCTAAGCAAAATCAAAGCCATTTCCCACTGTCTCCCCCCCTGTAACACACAGACATCCTTTTGTTTCTCTAGGAGACCTTCCTTCAGCTCTGTGGCTGGAGTTGTGGTTGGTGCTGGCCGAGTGTGCAATGAAGAGCAGGGCATCTGCCCCTGGGCTCTTGATCACCAACCCTGCTCTGCAGAAGTGGGTAGAGGCAGGGACCGGTCCTGGTGGTCAGCTTTGTCCAATGAAACTGCTTTTAACGGCCTGTCAGCATCTGCACCCCAGTGCTAAGGAACAGGGATGGCAGAAGGCAGTTTAAGAGTTCTAGGTTCTTTTACATCTCCCCCTCCATCTTCCCTTGTGAGTATTCTTGGATGTCAGAAACATCTGCTGCACTCAGGGAGAACAGAGCGAGTCCTGCAAGGCAAGAGGGTTGCCTGTGTCTTAGTGCAGAGTGAGGGGAGCTGGTCTGTCCCTCCATCAAGTTCACAGTTTCGCTGGGCTTGCACCTTCCTGATGTGGAGGGTTATCACACTCCCACATTACCCTGAAAAATAACCAGACACTGCTGAGAGCAGAGGGGTCCACTGCAGACCACTAAATGTCTCACCCTTGCTCAAGGTCTCAGCACCCCACATCTAGCCCAGGACACTCATGCCTTATTTCACCAACCCAACAGCATTTCCTCAGTTGCAGAGGCTTTGCGTTCTCCATCGGGCTTTAAGATAAAACAGAGGTGCTATGGGACAGGTTTGCATCCTTGAGGGCAGATCACAGCTTGGAAGGACATCTCAAGGGGACAGCCAAGTGTCCTAACAAGGGCATCTCAGTAGGAGTCAGCTCATATCCCAGCCCCACAGACTGTATTGACCAGATCCCACAGATGGGAGGAAAGCTGGGACACTTGTTCCCATGGACACACCTGCATGAAAGGACCCCCAAGATCAGTGTGTGACTCTGCAGCTCAAACTCCACCTCCCCAGAGAGCCTGGCAGCAAGAATGAAATAACCACAGCAATGACAGAGACAAGTGGAGAAACAAGGGAAAATCCAGTGAGGGTGTGTCTGGGAGAGGCCAGGGCAGAGGCAGCCGGGCCCTCAGGACAGCGGTACCCTGACCCAGCTGTGCACGCCACCTCCCACACACCAGCATTGCCGGGCAGCTGCTCTCAGCCCCTGTGCTCTGCAGAGGGAACTGGGCACGTGGCTGGAGAGCTGCACCACGGCTCTGCTGGAGCTCTGGCTGCACAGGAGGGGGTTCATGTCCTGGACCCCATGGCCCTGAGGGCAGAGACTTTGGTGGGTGGGAGAGGAGGCAAGGGGGCTTGCTCAGAGGAAGGGGTCTGCATTGGAGGGAGTCACAGGGAGATTTCTGAATTCTCCCTCCCACAACATTTCTGGCTTTAGTTTCCTCTCATTCTCAGATCATTTCCCTGCTGCCTGGAGATTTTCCTCCTGGGAGGTATTTCCCTCTCAGTGCTCACAGACCCCATTGCAACCTCTGTGCACTCACCTACACAAACCTGCCTGTTTGCAGGGCACTGGCTGCGTGCATGGTCCTGATTGGAGGTTCAGAAGGACAGAACACCCTGATGGGTCCAGCAAAGCTGATGCTGATGGTGTCCATGGGCAGAGGAGTGGCTGGAGGCACTTTAGGAGGCTCCTAGCAGACCTACTGACCACTCAAAGATACAGCTCAGGAGTCCCAATGACTTATTCAAACTTCATGAGCCTTTTTCTATTTCTCTTTCTCTTTCCCCCCACTCCCCCTCCTGTCCCCTGCCCTCAAAGTAGGAAACTGAAAACACAGACTCAGGAAATCTCTTTATCTTTTTAGCAAACACTTCCTTGACCTTCCTCTTGAAACATCCCCTTGCAAGTTTCCTAGTGCTGATCTGGAGCTGTGAGCAGCCCTGGCCCACACAGCACCCTCTCGACAGCAGAAGGACCCTGCCCTGCCTGGGCTCACTCCTTCCACCCACAGCTTCTCCCTGCAGCACCAGAGGGAGCTCCCCGGGCAGGCTGAGTGCTGACCCTGGCAGGCAGCACAGTCCCTGCCCCGGCACAAAGACCCCTGGGGTGCAGGGACCCTGCTCTGAAGGACAGCCCTGGGCACCCCTGGCTGCACGCCCCTGCAGTTGTCCCCAGCAGAAGGCAGCCGTCATGCTCTGTCCCTCTGGCAGTGCAGCAAGGAAGCCCTGCTCTGGAGCGTGTTCTTCTCCTCTACCACAGAGATACTGTGAGAGACATCCTGACAGATCCTGTACACTGTGGGATGCACCAGCTTCAGGTAGTCCCACCAGGAACTGCCCCTGCATTGTCCTGCAGCCAGAGACTTACCGTGTCGAAGGCTGTGAAGATTTCTCCCCCAGTGAGCTCTCAGCACCCTCCCACCCCACACTGCCTTTAACCTCTCTCTGCCTGGCTCCTCTCCCCTCGCTGCCTGCAGGCAGTGCCCTCAGCCCTGCTGCGCTCTGCAGAGGAGCTGCTCCTGGGCAGAGCTGTCTCTTTGCAGTGCTGCCCACTTGCTATCGGCTCCCTCCATCCCAGGGGCCCAGCCCAGCTCAGCAGCAGAGGGACCAGCGCAAGGTGTCTCTTCCTCTGTCCCCTCTGGGCTCCCTCCAGGTGTCCCTGGGGCTCCAGGGGAACCTGCTGTGAATCAAACTGAAGCAATCACTGATGTTTCCTCCCTCAGTTGGGGAGAGACCCTTCCTCCCAGCAGCAGCATTTCTCCTCTCAGAGACCGAGTGAGGTCTAAGACTGATATTTCCTTGTCCCATCATTAGACAAGACAATCGGAACGTAACCGGGAGGGATCTCCTTTACCTCTGCTGAGGGAAGGGATGCAGATGAGTCAATAGAAGCATCTTATTTGTGGGTTTGTAGTCCTGGGGCTAGAAGAGGACTCAGCTCCCTCCCATGCACACCACAAACCCACAGGAGGTGGGATTCCTCTTGCCTCAGGTGTTCAGGTGGGCACAAAATAGGCACCTGCATGTGAGCTCCTTGTCTCAGCCCCCATGGTGATTAATGGAGCTGGAGGGCAGGATTGGGCTGTTCAGACACCAGCCTGGTGACTTTGAAGGTGTCAGGGGTGGTCAGAGATGTGCAGGTAACTGCAAGCTCTAAGGGAGCAGTTCATACAGATAGGCCAACATCCAGGACAAGCTGGAGAGCTGGGCAGAGAGGAACCTCATGAAGTTCAACAAAGGCAAGTGTAGGGTCCTGCACCTTGGGAGAAATAACCCCATGCACCAGTACAGGCTGAGGGTGACCTGCTGGAAGGCAGCTCTGTGGAGAAAGACCTGGGAGTTCTGGTGGACAACAAGTTCCCCATGAGCCAACAATGTGCCCTTGTGGCCAAGAAGGCCACTGGTATCCTGGGGTGCATGAGGAAGAGTGTGGCCAGCAGGTCGAGGGAGGTTCTCCTCTCCCTTCTACACTGGCCTGCTGAGGCCACACCTGGAGTAAGGTGTCCAGTTCTAGGCCCCCCAGTTCAAGACAGACAAGGAGCTACTGGAGAGAGTCCAGCAGAGGGGTACGGAGATGGTCAGAGGACTGGAGCATCTCTGCTACGAGGAGAGGCTGAGGGAGCTGGGGCTGTTCAGCATGGAGAAGAGCAGACTGAAGGGGGATCTTATCAATGCTCACAAATACCTCAGGGGCGGGTGTCAAGGGCATGGGGCCAGACTCTTCTCAGTGGTGCCCAGTGACAGGACAAGGGGCAATGGGCACACTTCTGTCACAGAAGTGCCCATTGCCTGTCGCTGCCTGTGGTCACAGGACTGACACACTTCAGGACTGTAACTGAGCTTGAGGAGCTCTCAGGCCTTACACCAACACAAGAGCTAAGAAGGAGAGCGCTGAATTGGAAAGCAAGCAGGTCTCGGAAGACCAAGTGCTGGCGCTCCCTGACAGTGCTGCTGTGCCGGGACTCTTTTCCCCTCCACCTCTGAACACAAGCACTGCCCTGCAGCTCCAGAAAAGGTCTCAGATGGAGGATCTAAGGAACCTGAAGGTGCACAAGTCCATGGGACCTGATGAGGTGCATCCATGGGTCCTGAGGGAACTGGCAGATTAAGTTGCTAAGCCACTATCCATCATTTTTGAGAAGTCGAGGCAGTCTGGTGATGTCCCCAATGACTGGAAAAGGGGAAATATAACCCCCATCTTCAAGAAGGGGAAAAAGGAAGACCTGGGGAACTACAGGCGAGTCAGTCTCACCTCTGTGCCTGGCAGGATCATGGAGCCAACATGGCTTCACTAAGGGCAAATCATGCCTGACAAATTTGATGACCTTCTGCAATGAGGTTGGTGGGTAAGGGAAGAGTGACTGACGTCTTCTGCCTGGACTGGTGCAAAGGATTGGACACTGTCCCTCACACCATCCTTGACTCCAAATTGGAGAGACGTGGGCTTGACAGATAGACCACTCAGTAAATAAGGAATTGGCTGGCTGGTCGCACTCAAAGAGTTGACCTTACCCTGACAGTAATCCAGTACTCTAAGCTCTAACCTCAAACTCTACCTCTGAGCCAAACCCCAAACCCATAACCACTTATTCTTACTCTTATCCTTTTGCTCACCCTAATCCCTACCCTTAATCTCTAGCATGAAAATACTTAACCTCAGTCCTCAACACAGCCCTAAAACAAACCCCAAACTCAGGAAGCCAGCTCATAGCCTTAACACTAACCACTCACCCTAAGCAGAACACCAAATTCTTCCCCTAAACTTCTGCCTAAGTCCTAACCCTGAAATGCAAGCTCTAATCCCTAATCCCTAAATTGAACACCTAACCCCCAAAGCCCTAGTTCCCATTCTCAAACCCCGTCACCTTCAAATCCTCTCCCTACCCTAACATAAGCAGTTTGTCCCCTTGGGGCAAAAGCAGAGTTATCCTAGAGCAGTCACAGGGCATCTGGAGAAGGATGTGAGGTTACATGTAGCTGATCAGCTGGCAGGCCACACGGAGGAGATGGGCAGGACTGCTGGTACCAGGTCAGGTGTGCCTCAGGATCTCATGGCTGTGAAGGTGGCTGTGAGCCCACTTCTACCTGAGTACCTGATAGGACAGCTTCAGGCACATGGCTGGTATATGTGTTGTATCATTTAAGCTATGTGTAAGGAACTGATAGGCCACCAACATGCACATAGCTTGGACGTTGTTTGCAAGGTCACTCCTGCCCCAGCACCGTACAGGACTGGCATGTAGCTGCTCCTCACAGTCAGAGAAGCCGAAAGGCCACCAGCAGGTGCATGGGCTTGGAGGGTGACAATCATTTTCCTTCCATCTGCAGCAGGCACATGTCTTTAGACACGTTCGAGAAGCTGAAAGGCCAGCAGCAGGCACGTGGCTTGGAACATCATGGTGAGGTTACTTCTTTCTGGTCAGCTGATAGGCCACAAGCATGTTGGTGGGCTGGGTCACATACTTTAAGTGTGGTTTCTGAGATGGTGGAGCTTTCCTTGGTAGTGGGGAAACAGCAGCAGAGAGAAAAACTGCTGGAAAGTGCTGCTTGGAATGTGGAGACAGCATGAAGAGATAAAAATATCACTTGAAGGGTTACACTGTGGAGTCAGAGGTCACCCAGAGGGAGTCTGGATCAGCCCATGGCTTTGTGTTTCAAAGAACAGCCTGCGAGGGTAGAGAGACCTCAGTGAAGGTACAGAAATGCCAGGGTGAGAACAAGGTGGTAAAGCAAGCTGTGTGTCTACGGCCTGCAGGGAGGACAGGGGCACATGTGGGACAGTGTCAGACAGACAGTGATGGAGATGGCAAAGGGTGCTGGCAAGGCTGGAAGGCACCAAGAGAACCCAGGTCTTTGTCCCCTTGGCTATGGCAGTTTTCTCTGCCACTGAGACAGATGAGGAGACATGTTGTCCTACGGCACTGTGGCGTCATGGCCTCATTGCGACCCTTCAGGGAAGCTGGGAGGTGTCCTGTTGTTGTCCTTCACTCAGCATTGCTCACCCTCACATCACACTGTCCCAGCAAGAGCCAAGTGTAAGGGGCAGGATGTGTCTTCCCAGGGGCTGCAGTGAGGGCTTGGCCTTTCTGCTTCAGAAAACAAATCAAAGGTTTTCTTAGCATCAAGGTTGCTTGTGTGTTCCCTTTGCCTACCTGCAATCACAGCCTTCAAGTATTTGCTCTAATGAGTCCTTGAGGAGACTTGGTCAGTAATTGCCCTCAGCTGGGCCAATTAACAGTCCAAGACACTTTGGCATTTGCTTCTGACTTTAAATCCTTGAGAGGTTTCTTCAGTCTGCTCTCTGTATGTGAGGTTCATGGGCTCAGCACCAAATACCCCATGGGGCTCAGAAAAGTGCTGAAAGCCCTAACAAGCCATGTCTCTACTATAATTTCAAGAACTATAAGTTCAAGAAGGACAGGGAACTGCTAGAGAGAGTCCAGCGCAGAGCCACGAAGATGATTAAGGGAGTGGAACATCTCCCTTCTGAGGAGAGGCTGAGGGAGCTGGGTCTCTTTAGCTTGGAGAAGAGGAGACTGAGGGGGGACCTCATTAATGTTTATAAATATGTAAAGGGCAAGTGTCATGAGGATGGAGCCAGACTCTTCTCAGTGACATCCCTTGACAGGACAAGGGGCAATGGATGCAAGCTGGAACACAGGAGGTTCCACATAAATATGAGAAAAAACTTCTTTACAGTGAGGGTAACTGACCACTGGAACAGGCTGCCCAGAGAGGTTGTGGAGTCTCCGTCTCTGGAGACATTCAAAACCCGCCTGGACGTGTTCCTGTGTGATATGATCTAGGTAATCCTGCTCCGGCAGGGGGATTGGACTAGATGATCTTTCGAGGTCCCTTCCAATCCCTAATATTCTGTGATAATTTTCTTCAGCTCTTCAAGAATTGTACAGTTATTTAGAGGGGTTTTAGGAGTCTATTTAGAGAAGAAGATTTCTATGAGCATTTAATAATTTTTTTTTCATTTTTAAGGATTTTTTCCGCTATTTTTCAGTCTATGGAAGATGCGATAGCAGCATTTTCTAATTGATTTTGATCCAGGATGTTCTCCTAAGGAGGTCTGGACAGGTCAGAAAAGCAGTCCCTTGAGGTCTAACACGGTATGGACAACCTCAATCCTCACCTCCCAACCCCACCGTTTCTGTCATTGGCCACCTGGGACTTTCATATCACTTTTCTTTACATCATTTTTCCTTCTATCAGACTTCTCCACTGAAGCCTGCAACTGGATGTTAAAACCCCTTTCCCCTAATTCCCACCTGCTCTCCTTAGAGAACATGCCGCAAACACACACAGAATGTTTCTCTTATTTTTGAACACACAGAAGTAAAACATAATCAGATTGAGCAAAAAGATAAAACACGCTCCTCAGCTCTATGCCAAGTCCAAGCTGGCTCCAGTGAGGTTCACCTTCCAGTAGGGAGAACTGTACAAGAAATAATTTTGGCAGATAGACAGGAAATTACAATTATAAACACAATTATAAGAGATGGTGAATTTCATCAGGCCAGGGGGAAATAACTGGAACATGAGCGAGATCAAATGCACAGAGTAAGAGACAGATTACTGTCAGTGCAAGGACAGGAGAAGAGCAATATTCCTTCTCCTACTATTAATACACACTCTGAAAAATTCTTATTTTGAAATAACAGGGAAAAACTCAGAAATTTTGTTGAAAGTATTCAATTATTTTTGTTGATTTAAAGGTGCTCATAATTTTTGAAATGTGTAAAAACTTCTCAGGATTGTGGGCAGACCTCTGCTCTCTGACCATAAGCACAGGACCTGCAGGAGACCAGAGCCCTTGGGAGCTGCAGGTGGAGCCTGGGCAGAAGGGGCCAGGGCATCTGCACCAGCCCCGGGTGCTGATGTCCTTGTAACTGCATCCCTGCCCGGTTTGGAAATCATTTTCATTTGCAGATAAACACAGCACACAACCCCCCCCCCCAGACCAGTATACTAAAACAAACAAGCAAACCCCCCCAATAAAGAAAAACTAAACAAGAAGGATAACAACAAAATGTTTGAAGCTTAAAGTCATACAGGACATTTATTTAACTCTACATCTTTCTCTCCATTTCTTTGTGACTTCATTTTTTTGAAAAGTTCTCAACATTTCCATCATACTGAGGCCTACAGCAGTAAAAAAAGATAACTTTCTGCCTTGCATGGCGCCAAATGCCCCAAAACACTCCCTGCCCTGGACTGTCCATGCCACCTCTAACTCTTGGCTCGGAGGTGTTGACCACTCTTGCCTGATGGAGCAAAGCAGGGTAAAAAGCTTCAGTGAAACGCTCTCCGTTTGGATGGGCAAATTTGCACTAATCTGATCATGTCTGTGTTATCTGTCTTCCTATGAGAGTATATGGAAAAATCTGTATTTATGTATAAGTAAATGTACAGAAAAATGTCCAGGTGTGTCCAATTACTCAACAAAATACATCTCCTACTAACCCTCTCAAAGGAAGAATCTTTGTTCTCAGGAAACTCTGTGTTCTCCCACTGTAAGAGAAGATCAGGTTCGTGACAACCTGAGCAACCTGAATCTACGTAAGTCTAGGGGACCTGACGAGATGCACCCCAGAATCCAGAGGGAACTGGCTGATGTAGCTGCCAAGCTGCTCTCCATGATGTTTGAAAAGTCATGGCAGTCAGGTGAAGCGCCTGGTGACTGGAAAAGGGAAACACTGCACTCGTCTTTAAAAGGGTAGAAAGGAGGACCCTGGGAACTGCCGACCTGTCAGCCTCACCTCTGTGCCTGGGAAGATCATGGAACAGAACCTCCTAGAAGATGTGCTAACGCACATGGAGGACTGGGAGGTGCTTTGAGACAGCCGGCATGACTTCACCTGGGGCAAGTCTTGTGTTTCATCAACCTAGTGGCCTTCTCAGATGGAGTGACTACATCAGTGGACAAGGGAGGAGCTACGGATGTCATCTGTCTGGACTTCCATAAGGCCTTTGACATGGTCCCCCAGAACACCTTTCTCTCTGAATTGGAGAGATATGGATTTGATGGGAGGACTGTTTGCTGGATGAGAAATTCATTGGACGGTCACATCCAGGGTGACAAGTGGTGTCCCTCAGGGATCCGGGTTGGGACCAGTCCTGTTTAATATCTTCATCAATGACATAGACAGTGGGATGGAGTGCACCCTCAGCAAGTTTACAGATGACACCAAGCTGAGTGATGTGGTTGACATGCCTGAGGGATGAGATGCCATACAGAGGGACCTGAACAAGCTGGAGAAGTGGGCCCACGTGAACCTCATGAGGTTCAACAAGGCCAAGTGCAAGGTCCTACACCTGGGCTGGGGCAATCCCTGCTATTAATACAGGCTGGGGGTTGAAGGGATTGAGAGCAGCCCTGTGGAGGAAGACTTGGGGCTACTACTGGATGAAAAGCTGGACATTGGCTGGCATCATGCTCCCGCAGCCCAGAAGGCTAACTGTATCCTGGGCTGCATCAAAAGAAGTGTGTCGAGCAGGTCAAGGGAGGTGATTCTGCCCCTCTCTTCTGCTCTGGTGAGACCCACCTGGAGTACTGTGTCCCGCTCTGTATTCCTCAGCACAAGAAAGGCATGATGTTATTGGAGCGGGTCCAGAAGAGACCACAAAAATGATCAGAGGGCTGGAACACCTCTCCTGCCCTGAGCAACCTGATCGAGTTGAAGATGTCCCTGCTCACTGCAGGGGAGTTGGATTAGATGATCTTTGATGGTCCTGGCCAACCCAAACTATTCCATGATTCTCTGAATTACTCTATTTATACTTATCTTTGTCACTCCGTCCCCGATCCCACTGGCCACTGGGACCAGGGTTCCCTCAGCTGCCTTCCTTGTGCTGACAACACTTTCAGAGAAGCCCTTCTGGGTGCCCTCCCCATGCATGGTCATTCCCAGCCACTGCTGAGCTTTGGCTTTGCTGGCTCCATCCCTGCACCCACAGACCAGGTGTCTATCTGCCTCCTGGGCAGCCTGTTCCCCCTCCAGCCTCCCTGCACTTCCTTGTGGTGTTTGACCTCTTAAGTCAGGGGGGTTCCTGTTCATCCACGCTGACCTCTTGCCAGGCCCTGCTCGACTCCCTGTGCACATCAGATTGGCTTCTTCCTGGGCTTTGAGGACATTGTCCCTGAAGACTCACAGCTGCTTTGTCCTCCAGGACAGTCCAAGCAGATCCTCAGCAAACAGAAATCATCTCTTCTGTAGTCCTGCTCTGTCATTCTGCTAGTTGTCCTATTTCTCCACCATCTCATTGGTCATTGCAGCCACAGCTGCCCTCATCCTTCCCATCTCCAGCCAGATCCACTTTGTCTGTCAGGAAGAGACCAGCCCTAGTCAGATCATGGACTGTCTGTGTCAAAATGCCGTGTTACACACCCTGCAGGAATCTCCTGGGTTGCTTGTGCCCAGCCCTGCTGCCCTTCCAGCAGATTGTGGGGTGGTTCACCTTGCTGTGTTCTTCAGGACCTGTGACCGTGAGGCTTCCTCCAAGGCAAGGCTCTGTGCACATCAGTCCCCCCTTTATACAGAGCAGTACCTGCCTGCCTGCCTTCCTGACCAACCATGGCTGCCCTCCCACCACTCCAGCTGTCCCACCAGGGCTCTGCAGTCCCTATGGGCAAGCATGTTTCTGCCTGCCCAGCAGAAATTACATAGCTGGGGAGAGGAGAGGCTGGGAAAGTGGAAGTGTGTGGAAGGCTGGCTGGGAGGTTACTTCTGCTGAAGGAAGAGAGAGATGCCCAGAGAGGCATCGTAGCTGGGAGGTTGATTTTGAGGTCACCTCTTTTGCAACCTGAATGAATTGTAGCAGGCAGGCAGGTACTATGACATCATCAAGCACATCACAAACCCCAACATGACACAGATGACTGCTCAGGGAGGGTAGAGGTGGGTAAAACCAACGTGGCTGGGCTGTTGCTGGGAGGTCACCTCATGACAGCAGTGAAAACATGAGGTCCTCAGAAGCACCGGATGTGAAAGCTGCAGGTAGATGAGTGAGCCCCTGGTCAGGCCCTGCCCTGGGAGGAAGACACATGCACATCAGATGGGAACATAGGAGACATGGCCTGAGAAACTGTGGGATGTGATAGAGACCCATGTGAGAAGGGACTAGACGTCCAGGCAGCACCATGTGTCCCAGCTGGGTCCCACAAATGATTGAAGAGCAGAGGCCGAACTGCAGAGGGAACTGGAGAGGAGCATTGGGGAGCTTCTGGTTAGTCAAGTCTTGCAAGGCCAGCGGTGCCAGGAAACCCATCAGTGATACTATTCAAGGCCCAGGTGACCTAGGCAATGGTATCCCAGCTACCAAATGATGGTACAAATGGAACAAACCTGAGACCTTTGGGGAAAAATTAATTGGTGACAGTTGGTAACTGGGGAGGGGCCTGGGGCAGAGAAAGGGAGGGATCCAGTAGAACTGGGAGGAAGAAGCCTGTAGAAGAAGAGAGGAGGTCAGCTGCAGTTTGGAAAGGACTCCTCAGTATTGATCTGTCCAAACCCTGTGCCTGATCACCATGGTGTGTCCTGCCTTCTTCTTAACCTCTGCTCCTGGCTATTTGCTGTGTGACCGTGCTCATTAGTGCGTGCGTGCATGTGTGTGTGTGTACGTACTCATTAGCGAGTGAGAGTGCTCATTAGTGTGTGTGTGTCTGTCTGTCTGTCTGTGTGTCTGTGTGTCTGTGTGTGAATGTACGTACATGCTTTGCTGGCCACCTCCAAGTGGGGCTGGCTGGAAGAGGAGGAGAGCAGGATGTGGAGAGACCCAAGGCTGAAGTTGCCAAGTGAGTAATGGCTCCAAGAATGCATAGGACACCTGGGCAGACCCAAAACTCAGGCCCTTACTGGAGTGACCATGGGTGTGTGTGCCCATGGGTAAGTGCTGCACAGGGTGAACAGACCACTCATGACCTTCACACCAGATCAGCCTGAGAAGGCAACAGGATGGGGACAGTTGTGCTGTCCATGGTTGCGTGTGTTCTGTTGTTGGTGCGGTGTCTGCAAAGGTGCTGTTCCCTGTTGAAGTTGGTTTGCGTATGATTTGGTTTGTCCATCTTTTTTTCTTTGCAAATACTGGTATTTAGCACTTTCCATTTGGGTGACACCACCTTGGGTGATCCCTCACTTAGTGGGGCTCCAGTCACTGCTTACCCAAGGCACACACTGTCCCCGTAGAACACCAAGAATCTCCATGAAGCTCTAGATTACCTTCCTGGAGAATTTCTTCTGTGCTGGCATGTCTTAAAAAGCTCTGGGTATGTACCTCACTGACCATTCACCGTCTCCACAGTCACCACACACCAATGGGTGAGTCCAAAATCCAGTCCTCAGTCTCTAAGTGCTACCAATGGGACCTTGAGCTTTTCTCTTCCAACTGGACGGAGAATTAAGCCCTTTTGGGGTGAAATTCCTTGAGCCTTTTGTTGACATCAGCTTTGGAAGAAGAGCACAAATGTCAGTCACTGGAGAAATCCCATTTTATTTCAGAGATGTGATGAGAGTGTCAGCTCAGTCCCTGTGAAAGACACACTTTTATATCAGCTCCAGGATAGACAGAGCAGGTTCATTCCCCAAGAGAAGTAAGATGGATTCAGTCATTTATGTGGGAAAATAATAAAAACTAATAACAATATAGATAATGATAACAAATGATAAAAGAGCAAACAAAGAACAGGCCTGTAATGGGGCACCATGGGAGTCATTCCTGAAGAGCAATGAAAAATTTACCACTATTAAGAACTATCCTTGAAATAACTTTCCTGATGGACTCCTTGAGCTCCTGGTTCCTCATGCTGTAGATGAGGGGGTTCACTGCTGGAGGCACCACAGAATACAGAACTGCCACCACCAGATCCAGGGATGGGGACGAGATGGATGGAGGCTTCAAGTAGGTAAACATACCAGTGCTGATAAACAGGGAGACCACGGCCAGGTGAGGGAGGCACGTGGAAAAGGCTTTGTGGCGTCCCTGCTCAGAGGGGATCCTCATCACAGCCCTGAAGATCTGCACATAGGACAGCACAATGAAAACAAAACAACAGGAAAATACAAAAGCACTAAACATGACAAGTCCAACTTCCCTGAGGTCGGACTGTGAGCAGGAGAGCTTGAGGATGTGGGGGATTTCACAGAAGAACTGGTCCACAGCATTGCCTCGGCAGAGGGGTAGTGAAAATGTATTGGCCGTGTGCAGCAGAGCAGTGAGAAACCCACTGCCCCAGGCAGCCGCTGCCATGTGGACACAAGCTCTGGTTCCCAGGAGGGTCCCATAGTGCAGGGGTTTGCAGATGGCAACGTAGCGGTCATAGGCCATGACGGTGAGAAGATATAATTCTGCTGACAAAAAAAACGAAAAGAAAAAGACCTGCGCAGAACATCCTGAGTAGGAAATGGTCCTGGTGTCCCAGAGGGAATTGGCTATGGATATGGGGACAGTCGTGGAGATGGAGCCAGGGTCAAGAATTGAGAGATTAAAGAGGAAGAAGTACATGGGTGTGTGGAGGCAGTAGTCGCAGGCTATAGCGGTGATGATGAGGCCGTTGCCCAGGAAGACAATCAGGTAGATGCCCAGGAAGAGCCAGAAGTGCAAGAGCTGCAGCTCCCGCGTGTCTGCAAATGCCAGGAGGAGGAAGTGGGTGATGGAGCTGCTGTTGGACATTTGCTGCCTCTGGGCATGGGGACCTGCCCAAGGAGTAAAAGGAATAAAAATTTTAGTCAGATTTCTCTAAGCAAAATACATTCAGTTTCTCATAGAAATCCCCAAAATGCCTCTCCCCTTTCAGGAAGACTTTTGGCAGGTGCCTTTCACGAGCTGTGATTGGTGCAGGCTGATAGTGTCTCTGGGAGCAGGAGGTTCTGCTGTGGGCTCTGCGGGACTCTGTCCTGCCCTACAGCAAGAGGTAAATAGAAGCACAGTGTGATCTCACATGAAATCCACTCATGATATCAAAGACCTTTTCAGCATTTCTGCTCCCAGTTCACCCAGCTGCAGAACAGAGCTGAGGGGATTTTGTTTTGTCTTCTGCTTTACTTGCCCCACCAAACCTGAGGAGTGTTTTTAAGGCAGAAATCCTTGGCATTTCTGCTGCACTGCAAGAGAAATCTGGAGGATCCAGAGATGCAAAGGCACTGTCCGTTAGTGCAGACTGAGGACAGTCAGTCTGTCCATCAGCTCTGGTGTCAGCTTCTCTGTGGTGTCATCTCTTCGAGCTGTAGGACGATCCCCCCAGATGTTCCCCTGAGCAGAAACTGCACACTGCTGAGAGCAGAGGAATCCAGTTGCCAAGTACTGGTCTCCAAACCTCTCACCCCATCTCATCGTACCTGAGGAGGATCTCAGCTCTCCCCTCCCAGCTATGGACTCACAGGGCTCAGCACAGCTGCCTGCATACAGACGATGAGCAGCATTTCCATGGCCTTAGCACCTCAGTGTCTTCATGGGACTGCTAGATAACACAGAGGTGTCATGGGAGAGGTGTTTGCTTGTGGAGGGCAGCCTGCACCCCAGCAGGAACCCCCACGGAAGGAGTCAAATATCCTAAATTTGGGGTGTCCTGAAAGGACAATCTGCTCATTTGCATTGCCCTGAACCCACAGATTAGGTGAAGACTTGGACACTTCGCTCCCATGGATACATCTGCATGGCAGGAACCACATGACCCACTGTTCTCTGAATTGCAGCTTAACCCCAACCTCATCCCAGAAGGTCCAGTGAGAAGAACAAGGTGAGCAAAGACAGGAGAGGAAAAAGGCAGAAATGCCACAGTGCTGCTGTAGATGGAACCAGGAGGAAGGCAGACAGTCAGGTATTTGGTAATTACTCCTTTGAAGGGATGAGGCTGCTGAGAAAGTGACTGACCAGCCATGGCCTTATGAAGAGACATGTGAGAAGAGACCAAAGGTTTGCTCTTTGGTAGGCGTCTGCACTGCAGGGGATAGCAAGGAGGTGTCCAAATCCCCCTTCCCATGGCGTTTCTGGGAGCAGAACCTGCTCCATGCCTGCCCATTTCTCTGCTGCCTGGAGCTTGTCCCTGCCGAGAGCTGCTCCTCTGTCCCTGGGTCTCCTCCCTGTCTGTACTCACAGAGCCCATCCCAACCACTGTGTGCTCAGCTCTGCCCTGCAGACATCTCCTGGCAGTGAGGCACTGCCCAGGGACATCTCTGTGTGTGCAGGGGCTGAGGAGAAGCTCAGACAAGTGCTAATGAGAACTGGGGTCTCAGTGCTTTTCAAGAACAGAGAACTAAATTCCCACCTCCCACTGCCCAACCAGCCAACCAAGAGTGGAAAGCTGAAAGCACAGACTCTTTCAGCTAAATGCTGCCTTGATGTCATTCTTCAAAGGGACCCTCGGCAATTGCTGTGGGGGTGATCTGGAGCTCTGAGCAGCCCTGTAACACACAGCACGCTCTCACTAGCATAAGCACCCTGCCTGTCCTGAAGGGGGTCGATCTTTCCACCCACAGCTTCTCCCTGCAGCACCATAGGGAGCTCCCCAGGCAGGCTGAGTGCTGACCCTGGCAGGCAGCAGAGTCCCTGCCCTAGCACACAGCCTCCTTGGATGCAGGGACTCTACTCTGAAGGACAGCCCTGGGCACCCCTCGCTGCACACCCGGTATCACATCCCTGAAGCCATCCCTCAGAGAAGGCAGCCATCACACCCAGTCCTTTGGTGGTACAGTGGGGAATCCCTGCTCTGGAGCATGTCCTTCCCCTCTACACTAAAGAAACTCCGAGGGTCTTCCTGACAGATTCCATAACTGTGGCATGTACCAGCTTTAGGACATCCTTCAAGGAACTGCAGCTGTGCTGCTTTACACCCAGAGACTTACTGTATTTAGAGCTGTGAAGATTCCTCCCCTAGTGAACACTCGGTGCTCTTCCCACTCCAGACTGCCATCTCTCTCTGCCTCCCTTGTCTCTCCTCGCTGCCTGCAGGCAGTGCCCTCAGCCCTGCTGCGCTCTGCAGAGGAGCTGCTCCTGGGCAGAGCTGTCTCTCTGCAGCGCTGCCCATTGTCCATGAACTCCCTCCTTCCCAGGAACCCAGCCCAGCTCAGCAGCAGAGGACCAGACCAAGGCAGCACTTTCTCTGTCCCCTCTGGGCTCCCTCCAGGTGTCCCTGGGGCTCCAGGGGAACCTGCTATGAAACAGGCTGAGGTAATCACTGGTGTTCCCTCTCTCACCGCTGCAGAGACATTTCTTTCCAGCAGTGACATTTCACCTATTAGAAAATGATATGAGCATGAGAGTCACTTTTTCTTGTCCCATGAGTAGACAGGACACCAAGAAGGTTACAGCGAAGGATCTAATTTCACCAGGCTGGGGCAGACATCTTCAGTTGTGTGAATTTAGACATTTTATTCTGGGTTTGTAGTCCTAGGGCTAGGAAGACATTCAGCAATCTTTTGACCATGTCTCTGCTCTGAAGCAAAGCCTTTGCACACACGGACACTTGGTACCAGGGTTCCTTATGGCAAGTCAGAGCTCGCCTGGTGCCACAGCTGGGGCTGCTTCAGCCCAAACGTGAGGCAATGCCCTCAGCCAGGGTCACATACGGGGTGAGCTGGAGCCGTTAGTGCTGGAGACAGAGCTGTGCCACTGATGGAATAAACTGCCAAGGCACAGTGGCAGAGGATAGCTCATCTGGTCTTCAAGGACAGCATCCTCCAAACACAGCAACTGTCCAGATGGAAACTCAGTCTAAACCTGTAAGGCAATTCAAGGGCACCGTAACGAGCTGTTACTACTTCAGGAACAGTTAAAGAAGAAACAAAGATAATGTGTGGCCACTCCTGAATTTAATAAGGTCTAGGGGTGAGATTCTCTATGTGTTCTTGTTCTCCATCTTCACAAGCAAGGCCTCCCAGGCCTCTGTGACTCAAGGCAGGAATCTGGAGGAGAACAACCAGCAGTGGATGGGGATCAAGTCAGGGGTCACTTGAACTAACGCAGTCCTTATCAGTCTATGGGAGAGGAGAGGAGGCATCCCAGGGAGCTGAGACAGCAGGCCACAGTGCTCAGGTCACAGTGAAGCCACTCTCCGTCATCTTTGAGAGGTCATGGAGACTGTGGGACATCCCTGATGACTGGCAGCACCCACACATTGCATGCACTTTTCAAAACCTGCCAATGGATGAGCAGGGGAACTAAAGGCTGGGCCCCAGAGCACATCCACTCGGACCCCAATTTTGGGTGTCTGAAAGAGAAGGAGACTGGGTTTACCCAGGGTAGATTGTGCCTGGCCATTCTCTTTGCTTTCTGTGATGAAAGGACAGGATTGCTGGACATGGGGAGAGCAGTGGTGGTCTCTTACCTGGAAGTCAGCAAGGCATCCAGCATCATCCCCCACAATACCCTTGTGCCCAAGTTAGGATATTATGGTCTACATCGGTGTTTAAGTTGATGTGTAAAAAACAAGCTGGATGGTTGGGCTTGGAAGGATGCTAGATAAAGGGAGAAACTTTTCAATTGTGAGCATACTCAAGCACTGGAAGCTCTTTCCCAGGGAGCGTGCACCCTTTCTATCCCGGAAAGTGACCAAGATGTGTTTGGACAAAGCCCTGAGTAATCTGGTCTGACTCTACTTAGAGCAGGACGTTGGTTGGGACACCTCCCAAGGTCCCTTTGAGCCTGAATGATGCTGTCCTTCCTTCCCTTTCATGTTTTCGAATTAGGGAAAGCTCTCAGGTTCTCCCTGACCGCCAAAATAATTCACATTAGGTGCAGGGCTGCTTCACAAGTACCCTAACCTAAACCAGACCTGACTGCATCTTCTGCATCCCTTTGCATTTGGCCCAACCCAAGTTCTTCTTTTTTGCTATCCGAATACCCTTCCAAAAAGAACAGCCTACCTTGTTAATCCTTCCAGAGCAGGTTGCTCAATAGGTTTCAGCATCCATGTACAGAGTCTGCACATCAGCCAGGCATCAAAGCCACCATTAAAGAAATGGAGACAAGGTACAGGACCAGCTCCTTGAACCCAGGGATCGGCATGCCGTGCCGCCTGAAATTCCCGGGAACACCTAAACTTTAAGTGCAGAGAAGTTTGAGTCCTTGTTAGATATCCTGGCCTGTCTCCTGACCCATGTGGTGCTTCAGGCTGTGAAGAGAATCAAACCCAACTTTTTGGCTAGGTTTGTTTCATTATACGTACTGTCACGTAGGGCAGAGGAAGGGAGCTCAGAACTCCAGGCTCTCTGCTGCACAGTTGGGACTTCAGAGACTGGAAACAGTGGTTGTGTCAATGTACACAAATTCTGGCTTCCTTTGTGCCTTCGCACTACCCTGGGGTCTGTCCCTTGGCCAACTTTGGCTAAAAGAGAAACAACTCCCCTATGCCACGTATCCTTAAAAACAGAAAAAAAAAAAAAGAGACATATTATGGAAGAGAGATGATTTTGGGGCAGTTTTGTATAAGAGGTGTAATCTTTAAATGATAAAAAAGAAGTAGAAGTGAGAGAAAAAGCACTAGTTAATGGAAGAGGCTAACTACTGAGATGTAGTAGCTGCTTTGAGAAGGAAGAATGACTGTTGGGAATGAAATTAAAGAGCTTTAGTTCATCATCATTGAGAATAAGCAGTTCCCTGTTACCATTATTAGTGTTGTACCACTAATTCCAAAACATCCGTGAGAGCTTCTCTATTTTCCCTTGGCTCCAAAGCTCAGCCTGCTCAGATTTTGAGAGGACTGCTTCAAACCTCTGCAACCCAAATCTCTACAACCTTCTCTCATCTCAGGAAGGGGACAACTTCCAATGAGGTCATCAAACCATTACCCAGCTTGTCTGGAGAGCCAGGGCAGTTATGCCACACAACAGCCAACCTCAGAGGGAAGTTGCAGGTAGTGTGAACTGGGAAGGCTTTGACTCAAGTCATAGAGTCATAGAATCATTTAGGTTGCAAAAGACACTTATGATCATCGAGTCCAACTGTACATCTAACACTGCCAAGTCCACCACTAAACCATATCCCTAAGCGCCATGTCTACACATCTTTTAAGTACCTCCAGGGATGGACGCTCAAGTCCTGAGCTGTCAGGACAACATTGACTGCAGTTAGACATAAGATACTTGTCACGTCTGTGATTTCACACCTCGCTGGCAGAGTTTCTCATACCCCTCACTAAGGATGGCAAGGTACTGGGGAGATGGGAGCATGCTTCAGTTCCCAGATCCCATGACAGTGCCTAAACCATCCTTCCTTTGGCCTCTGGCATCCCATTTCTTGAGATACAAAGCTGGTGGCTCTTCTGTGGATAATCATGTTAAAATGCATATAATGCAACAGTCTTTGAGGTGTTTGTGTGATTTTTCTAAGAGTATCAGTAGTTATAAAAATAAAAAAAAAAAAAAGAAAAGAAAAGGTTAATCTGCCTAAATATAAACGTCTGCAACACAGCAGTCTGCATCTGTGGTAGCCGTTCTGGGCAGTGCAAATTACAAAGGTGTTTGCAATACAAGGCATGATACCCCTTCCACAAGTACACAACTAAGCCGTTCAGATGGAGGATGGTCTTGCAAAAGTCACCCTTTTTCTCCCCAGGTGGCATGGACACTGCTGATTTGCCTCTCCAGAGAATGACAGAGGCTGGATGCCCTTCTCAGGACAGACTCCTTGCAAGAAAGACAGAGCTGCAGGGGTAACTCATCAGGTCTTTATGGCACTTCACTCGGCATCTGTTTGGATGTATTTAGTGCTTTTCTGTGACTACACTTTTTGCACAGATGATCATAAAAAGACAACCATTTCATAAGAGAGGGTCATGAAGGCCCTGTTACAGATAAGAAAGCTCACCATGAGCTCTGGAGTGAGTGAGGAAGTTTAGAATAAGCACATGGAAGAACCAAGAAGCTCAAGGCCTCTCCTGAAGAGCGAGAGGCCCTGAGCAGGAGGGATTGGCCATGTGCAGGTGTGGGAGAGAGGGTCAGGGGATGTCAGGGAGAAACAAGGTGGTGGCGGATGGCTTTAGCAAATCCTTACAACCGTGTCAGAGCCCAGCAATGGAAAGCAGTTGATGTCTTCAGGTGGAGGAATAGGAGGAAGCTTTTCCTGGAAATGTGGAAGGAAGGAAGGCCCCTCTTTGGCTAATCATACATGGTAGTGACAGTTCTATCTTGTAAGCATGGCTGCAGCTGGGAGATGGGGAATGCCTGCTGCTGGGGATGGCTGTACTCAGTATGTCCCATGAGCTGACCTTGGTCTCCTCTTTCACTTTTTCACTCCCCACACTTGGATGGACTTCAGGAAACATCCACGAGCCTTGATGATGCACGACCTCCTGGAATGATGGCCCAATCCTTCAGGAGAACAGTGAAGGGTTTGTGAGAGACACAGGAGTGCAGGGAGAGAGTGGTGCCTGCATAGCAAGAAGTGTGTTAAAGGCAGGAAGAAAACCTGAAAGAGCATGGTCTGGTCATGCTAATGTGGAATAGATTGATTTTTTTTTTATTATTTTAGGGCAGCAGCAGAAGGAGCACGTGCATTTCAGTGCTGGGGTATGGATACAAATTGAGGATTCGAGCAAGTTTGGGACTGGGACATCTTAGATGATTGAGGACCATTATCAGGGCTATGAAAGAATCTGGATGGGTTGTGGGGAGCTCACAGGCATTGCCAAATCCTCAGAAAACCACAGCCTTGTGATTAAAGCAGCAGCACTTGGTATCAAGCACACCCCCTGAGACATGAACACACTCACACTGACCACAGGCAGAGCCTTGAGAAACATTTGAGAGAAAGGATCTCCTTTACCAGGCCCTCGTAAAGGAGGAGGCGGGGCCAGGGCTCGGCCATTCTGGTGATAAACAAACATCAAGGGCTTACATGGCATCAGAGCCACCTCCACATTGCCTTGGCCACCTGTAACCAGTGCCTCCAAGTTTTCGCTTCACCAGGCTTCAGGGGCAGGCACCTCGACTGGTTGTTGCCTTCACAGCCTTGTCAGTAATGGCCCTTCGTGGGGTCCCAAACACCCTCAGAAACTTGGGGTTGCTTCTGCCTTTCACTTCATGAGAGGTTTGCCAATCTTTCAGTATCTGCAGTTCAGGAACTTGGCACCAGAGGGCTCATTAACATGCAAAATGCCCTCACAAGCCAAGCCTCTGTGCATCAGTTTGCTGAAGGCTTCAAGTCTGGTGTGGGTGATTAGAGAGATTTCAGGAGTGCAGCCAAACAGAGAACATTCCAGTAATAAATAGCAATAAAGCTGTATTTCTTCTCTATCTTCCCCCTGGCCCTGCTTACAGAACAGGTGGTATCAGCAATCTCCAATTGAGATTGATCTGGAGCATCTCCTGATGAAGCCTGAAAATGTCAGAAAAGCAGGTGCCTAACGCACCACCTGAGTGATGAGATGGGCCAGGACACCTCAAGAGGAGTCACACTGCTCTGCACCAAAAGGTGGGTGTTAGTGGGACTCTCAGGTGCCATGGCAGACCGATACTTGTGTTCAGGGAGCTGGTCAAACGACCCATCTCCGTGTGTGTCTGAGTTTGCTCAGGTAACCCCTGAGGAGCCCCATCTACTCCTGGTTGTCCTCCAGACTCCTGCCTTCAGGAACAAAGACCCAGGAGGTCTTGCTGATGAAGACGGAGGCAAAGAAGCCATGAAGTACTGCAAAAGCTGTTTATGTACTTAACCATTTAACTTTAGCGGGAGATAAGGAGCGACCCCCGATAGTAATACATTGGGAGGCAGTTCGACAGGGAGCAAGCTATGTGCAAAACAAAGGCAAAGTGTGGTATAGGGAACCAGGTACTAATGAGTGGTTGGGACCAGGGGAACTATTACTAATGGGTCGAGGTTATGCTTCTGTCTCTACAGGCACAGGTGTACGATGGTTTCCGATCAAATGTATTAAACCATATGTGGAGGTGGAACCCAGATCCGGAGATCCGACAGAGAGAGCAGCACCGAGCACTGAGGGTATTGACTCCGTACCTAAAGAGATTGGGGATTGCGACGTTATCGCTGAGCAACCTTGAGGATATCTTCACGTCACTACCACCTTTACGTGTAGCAGCTAAAGAGGAAGCAAAATTGGCATGGGGCTGTGATGGACATAGGCATGGTTGCCGACCATGTGTTCTAAAAAAGTGTAGTGTATGTGGGGAAAGTAAGTGGCGGGTTATTCGACCATCTGAGCCGTGGTGGAGACATTTTTGGTGTATAGTATGTGTTAGATGGGCTAGAGCAGAAAGTTCGCTAGAAAGTCAGGCAATTCAATTGTTAGGGATAGAGGCTAATTCACTTGGGAGATTTGATACTCCAGCACTTCATGTGGCACATACAATTGGTGATTGTCAGCAAATTCACACAGCTGAAATAGCTAGTACATTACACAGACGCCTGCTGGAGCAGCAAATTATATTGGCAGGTAGTGTGGTGAAGGTACAGTGTGGAGAACAAATTAACATACCACGATCATGGGAAGTTTCTCCCAAGGATTGGAAGCGACAGCAGTTGCGATGGTCTTGTGTATCACAACCATTGGGCAGGCAGTGATAGATATCAGACAAAATATCTGGGTTACCATTGCAAATGCGACTTGACAGCAATCATTTTTCTTGTCCATGGCAACCCCTGGAGATCCTTTTCGTACTTGCCTGATAGGAGTTCCTGTTTTTAATCCAATTAGTTTTCAAGGCTACATACAAAACCCTACCCTTGCCACAATGAGTGCAACAACAGCTAGTCAATGTGCAAACTCCATGAATCCAGGTGTCAACTATACTGCATGGTGGCAGGGACAGATAATCATGTCACTTAACCACACTATGATAGAAACATAGGAGCTAGATTTGTTAGGTGCCTTAGGACCTACCTATGGGGCAGTCATGTTTAAAAGTGACAAAGCAACTGATCACGTTCTCATTAACGACAATACACTACTATATGCTGTACAAGATGTACCTCCAAAAAATGAGTTGTATACAGGAACACGGGAAAATGACTATTGTCCATTGGAGTGTCGATATTCTGACACGAGGGGAAACAACATGCTAGGCCGGAAGTTACCAGGAGGCTTGTTTTTAATTTGTGGCGATCGAGCCTGGCCAGGGATTCCTAGTAGGCCAGTCGGGGGTCCATGTTACCTAGGGAAACTTACCTTGTTTCGACCTTCAGTGGGAAAATTGGTAAACAAAACATTATGGAACTACATGGCCTCTCGGAAAAAGCGTGCGGTATTGCCGCTGGGACCAAGATTCGATGATAATGTACGATACTGGGACAGACCTACTAATTTCATTGCTGCTTTGTTTGCGCCAATAGGAACTGCGAAAGCGTTACAACTAACAAAAACACTAGGGTGCTGGACAGCTAAGCAATTAAATGTAACCTCTGAGATACTTTCAACTTTAGCTACTGATGTGGATAGCATTAGACACGTGGTATTACAAAATAGGGCTGCAATTGATTTTTTGCTTTTAGCTCAAGGGCATGGATGTGAGGATGTGGAAGGAATGTGTTGCATGAATCTTTCAGATCATTCTGTTTCTATTCACCAACATCTTCGGCAACTGAAGGACAACATGAACAAACTTACTGTACAACATCACCCTTACTGGACTGGTTACAATCTATGGGCATTACAGGATGGGTAAGGGAATTGTTAGTACGGGGAATGACTGTGTTGGTTGTTGTAATAATTGTCTTGCTAATAATGGGATGTGCAATGAGTTGTATCAAGCAAGCATTGCTGAAAATGTTCCACCAGACCTGGCTCGTTCAAAAACAAAAAGGGGGATTTGTGGGGTTTCTACGAGACAATGGTCACGTACTGAACAAGCCATGTCCAAGGGGGTGGTAGGAGGTGGTGATGAACTGACCAGTCATAACAATGAGCAAGGACCTTGGCTATTGAGACAAAAAAGATATGAAGAAATTGAAACAAGATTGAAACAAGAAGAATGTTATGACAGCACGGTATAGTGTATTAGCATAAACCAATCAGAACTAATATAGAGGCGCGTGGACACAGCATGCTCACCAATCATATTAGTACATGTAAGGTATGTTAACCAATTAGGATTAAGACGGCACGCACACGGAGCGTGCACGATAGTGGAATAGTATAAATGTACCCTCAGATATGCGAATAAACGAGATCTGCTTATCGACCAAATTGGTCTGCGTGCATTTACTCCGAGCCCTCTCATGAACCGCGTCGTAGACTGCGACACTTAACCTGTAGTTTTCTTTTTCCTTCTTTTCCCACCCGAGTTCTTCTCTTTCACCATCCTCACACACATTCCTCTACAAACAGTCCAACCCTGCTCCTTCCCCACTGCCCCTGACTTTGCTTGCTTTGTGCCCTCGTATAGTGTTTCGAAGAGGATTGTCCTGCAGATTCCTGCATTGGTCAGTACAAAATTAGCAACTCCTTTTATTAGCTGTAGTGACCTGCAATTTCTTATGCTGTGATCTTGTGTTGATGGCTCACCACAACCCCAGTGAGCCATCTGCACACAAATATTAACAGCTTGTAAAATGGAGCTTCAGTTCAGGGGGACATTGAGAAACTCTGTAGGGGCCTGGACCGTGGGAAAGTTATAGAGAGAACATACCAGTACACTGTTATGTAACAGCATGAGATAGCAAGAAAGCATAAGGATGTGGCTTGCTTAAGTTTATAGTAAGTATCCAATTAGAACAGTAGAGGTGGCACGCAGCCAGATTGTGTACAATACTTGTAGCCAATAGCTTAGTGTGTAACCGTTACATAAGAGAGTATGTAGGTTATAAAAGAGTGTGTTAACCAAAAATAAGGTGGAGTATTAGAGCATCATATTGGTGTGTTGTAGTTCCTTCCTCGCGCGGACCCCAACATTATGGTGACCCTGACGTGATCGTTGCATCGGAGAAGAAGGGGGACCAGACGAAAGACGCGAGGGTGACTGCTGTGCCGGCGGAGGTAAGCCGGGCCATGCGAGGGAGACGGGGAAGCCGTCCGAGGGAGACGGGGAATTGTAGGTCTACGTGATTAACGGCAGGATGGAGGGTGCAGTATCTGCACTGGAAAAGGCGGAGGTGGAATGTATTCTGCAGATAGCCGCGCAAACTGAGATTAAGATAAAAAGAAAAGAAGTAGAAACTTTGCTGGAATGGGGCCAGAGAAGAGGTTTCCTAAAAATCACCGATCAGTTGTTTTCTGCAGCTTACTGGGATGATCTAGGGCAAGAACTTTTGAAATTAGTCACAGTGGGAAATAAAAAGGCTAGAAAGCTAGTTAAATCTTGGAAGAAAGTGAGGGATATGCTGGAGGCTATGTCCTCTGAGGCGAAAGTGCGATCCGCTCTCAAAAAAGCACTAACAATACCAGAAGAAAAAGAGCAGTTACCGGCGTACCCTGTAGAGGCAGCCCCTCCCTACGAGAACTTTCCGATACTTCCCCCCCTCTCCCCCCGCGGGTTTGACGCCCTCCACCGCCCCCCCCCCCCCCCCCCCCGCGCTGGCTCGGTGCCCGCTGTTTATCCTGCGATTGAGGTAGAGTTTTGGGGTGGAGAATCAACAGTCCCGTTAGCCCCGTTAATGCCTTATGAAGTGGGACCGGAGGTGACATCTGGGGTCTCGGTACCCCCTCTGGAGACTGCCGGAGGCAAACAGCCAACGGTGAATCCTGAAACTGTACCCCTCCCCATGGAAGTAGAAACAAATGTCAGACGCCTCTCCCGAAGCGGACAGTCACGCGCCTTTGCGAGAGTTGCTGCAGCAACAAGAACAGCAAATGCAGGAAATATTAAAAAAAATGGAGAAGCCAGATGGAGGAGCTAGTAAGACATTGCAGCAACTCGCTTACAATAAAGCCTCGCAGGCGATATCTGGCGGGTTAGAGGCTCTCGGACAGGCTATCGAGAAGCAGACAGCTCCGCCAGCAGAAGCGGAACTTACTCCAGCAGAGCTAAAGCACAAAGAGGAAAGAATCCGGAAGTGGGCGCGAATTTGTGTGGAGAACGGAGACTGGGAGGAGGCAGAAGCTGACGCGTACCTACGCGGCAGATTTGGGAGTGGCCTGGACGGGCCGTCGCCTCCCCGGGGTGAAACATCGACTTCTCGTTCGCGCATGCGGCCACTGACCGACCCGCCGCGGCAAGAGCACAGCACTCACAGACCAGCAGGGGGAGCTCGAGCTCCATCTCCGCCAATGCCAGACTCCAGATTCCGATGATCCTGGTGACGAACAGAACACACGGCCTGCGGCATTACCCGGTTATGATCCAGGGCAACGATGGCGGGGAGTCTTTCGGAAGGCCACCATCGAAGGGGTAATGTTACCGCCTAGTATCACCGCAATGCCAGTTTTCACACAAGAAGATCGTCGTCAATGGGCACCGTTTGATTGGAAAACTGTGAAGCAGTAATGCAGTACGGAATGGACAATAAACATGTGATGCAGTTGCTAACATCATTCTTTAAAAACCAAACATTAACACAAGTGGACATCTGCTGGATTGTGAATACCTCCTACTTCAGTATCTACAAGACCTGGGAGAAGAAAATGATGCACGGGTCTTGGACAAAGAATTCAGAGCCTCTGCTAAATCGCTCTGGTGGATGCTTTGATAACAAAGACACCTTCCTTCAGAATCCCCAGTACGTCTTTGATGTTAACAAGACTGAGGACAAAGTGTTGGTCTCCTTACAACAGAAGGATCCGTTCAGGTTTTAGAATTACAAGCTGTGCTCCTGGCCTTACAAAAGTGGCGTGAAGCACCCTTAAATTTGGTAGTAGATTCCCTATACGTGGTAGGGGTTGTGAAATGCATACACCGATCGTGGCTTCGCCATATCACCAATGAACTGCTGTTCAAAGCCTTTCTCGACCTATGGCATGAAATGCAACACCGTCTACACCCAGTATTTGTCACCCACTTTAGAAGCCGTACCAGTTTACCCGGAGGTTTGGTGGAAGGAAATTCCCAAGCCTATCAGTTGGTATCCACGTTTCCAGTGGACAGATCCCCACAGGCAAAATTAACAGAGGCTCGACAATCTCATCAATTTTTTCACCAATCTGCAGCAGCATTGCGATCGCAATTCCAACTGACAAAGACTGATGCAAGGGCGATTATAGCTTCTTGCCCTGATTGTGCTAGAATACCCGTGTTACAGGTTGCGGGAGCAAATCCCAGGGGAATCCAACCCAGACAGATCTGGCAAACAGACATCACCGAATATGCTGCCTTTGACCGACTCAAATATATCCATGTATCAATTGACACCTGCTCCGGTCACATGTGGGCTACAGCCCTGACCTCCATGACGGCCAAGGCCGTTAAAAAACATTTGTTGCAAGCTATTGCAGTAATGGGCCAGCCAGAACAAATTAAGACTGATAATGGCCCTGCCTATCGATCTGAATCGCTTGCAGAATTTATGCAGAAATGGGGTATTACACATGTACGCGGTATTCCATATAACTCTACAGGGCAGGCAATTGTGGAACATGCGCATCGCACATTAAAAGAGCATTTAGAAATTATTCGAAAACAGGGGGAGATGGGACCACAGGATGCGCTACATAAAACATTGTTGGTATTAAATTGGCTAAACCCTAAGCAGGACTCGCAAACACCACGTGCCATAGCTCACGGGCAGGGAAATCAAAAAGACCTCAGTAATACAAATGTATTGGTAAGGGTATTCATCCCAGAATCAGGCACTTGGGAAGGACCAAAGCAATTAATAACCTGGGGCAGAGGGTATGCTTGTGTCTCCAAAGGAAATAACTGCCAATGGGTTCCGGCCAAATGGGTGAAGCCGTGGCTAGATGAACCAGCCGATGCTACAGGACCAGACAACTCTAACACCAGAGGCCTTGAGGAGGTGTGATCACCGCCTTGCACGTATCATCTGGGCGTGACTCCAGGATCTGAATCCAGAACAGAAAATGCGGGAACATCATGGGTGTTTTGGATGAACTGGTTGGGTGGTCTGGGAATTGGAAGTATTGCTATTCATTTTGTATTTGTATTCTGTACTATAAAAGGTTTGCACGGAATGATATCAAGAACTATTGTAATTTATATTAAGAAAGAAAGGGGGAGATGCAGGGGCCTGGACCGTGGGAAAGTTATAGAGAGAACATACCAGTACACTGTTATGTAACAGCATGAGATAGCAAGAAGCATAAGGATGTGGCTTGCTTAAGTTTATAGTAAGTATCCAATTAGAACAGTAGAGGTGGCACGCAGCCAGATTGTGTACAATACTTGTAGCCAATAGCTTAGTGTGTAACCGTTACATAAGAGAGTATGTAGGTTATAAAAGAGTGTGTTAACCAAAATAAAGAGACTGCTAGAGCACCATATTGGTGTGCTGTATTTCCTTCCTCGTGCGGACCCCAACAAAACTCCAGGATTCGGCCAACAGAAACTTGTAGAGTTTTACAAGGAGAAGTGGCCAGTGCTGCAACAGGCAGGAATAATAACCCCATCTATCAGAGCAGGCTGGGTCCTGACTGGCTGAGTTGTGACCGTGAGGAGAAGGGTCTGGGTGCTACAAGGGATGCCATGTGAGCCAGTGGTGCAAGCTCACCATGAACAAGGTCAACTGCATACAGGGCTGTGTTAGGAGGAACGTGGACACCCCAGACATCTTGAGTTTTCATCTCCATCCAGTGAGCCGTGATGTGATCACACCTGGACTAGTGTGTCCCTCTGCAATAATTCCTGCTCTAGACAGGTGGGGAGGTACTGACGGGTGCCCAGAGGAGGTCTGCACATGACCTGTACTTAGGGCCCCAAACCCCATCTTTGCTGACCTCGTCCATCCCAACACAACCCGAGAAACACACTGACCCTGGAGAACCACCGTGCCTTCCAGGCAGCTCCAGTTTCCCCTCCCAGAAAGCAGATCTCCAGTGTCACCTGTCTGAAAGCCCTGGGTATATCCCTCAGTTGCACTCGCCATCTTCACTTTCACCAGACACCAAATGGTGACTCCTAAACCCAGTCCTATGTCTCTAAAATGGTCTGAGCTTTTTATTCCTGAACAGAGGGAGGAAGAGGAATTTCAGGGGTGCAGTTCTCAGGCCTCTTTGGAAGAAGAGCCCGGCATGAAAGCACTGCACTGGGGAGATGCCATTTTATTGCACAGATGCTATGAGAGAGCCCCCACTGAGCCAGTGTTGACACACCAAGGCACTGGGGTACCAGGTGACACACATTAGGTAGAAGACTCAGATGCAGTGACGTAAATGCAAATATTTTCTAGGACCATAATAACCATGAATTACAATAACAGCAGCAATAATGACAATTATAGTGATACATATATAAAATACCCTCCCCCCCCAAAAAAAAAGGTTGGAATCAGATAATCTGAGAGTCATTTGTGGAGAGAGGTGGTATCTTTATGGCTGTTGAAAAACATCTGTCGAATCACTTTCATAAAGGCCTCCTTGAGCTCCTGGTTTCTCAAGCTGTAGATGAGGGGGTTCAATGCTGGAGGCACCACTGAGTAGAGAACTGCCACCATCAGGTCCAGGGATGGGGAGGAGATGGAGGGGGGCTTCAGGTAGGAAAACGTGCCAGTGCTGATAAACAGGGAGACCACGGCCAGGTGAGGGAGGCACATGGAAAAGGCTTTGTGCTGTCCCTGCTGAGAGGGGATCCTCAGCACGGCCCTGAAGATCTGCACATAGGACAGCACAATGAAAAAAAAACACCCAAAACCTACACAGAGACTAACCACAAGAAGTCCAATCTCTCTGACGTAGGCATCTGAGCAGGAGAGCTTGAGGATGTGGGGGATTTCACAGAAGAACTGGTCCACAGCATTGCCTTGGCAGAGGGGTAGTGAAAATGTATTGGCCGTGTGCAGCAGAGCATTGAGAAACCCAGTGCCCCAGGCAGCTGCTGCCATGTGGACACAAGCTCTGCGGCTCAGGAGGGTCCCATAGTGCAGAGGTTGACAGATGGCAATGTAGCGGTCGTAGGCCATGATTGTGAGGAGATAAAATTCTGCTGTGATGAAGAAGAGAAGAAAAAGACCTGGGCAAGCACATCCAGCATAGGACATGTCCCTGGTGTCCCAGAGGGAGTTTGCTATGGCTTTGGGGAGAGTGGTAGAGATGGAGCCCACGTCAAGGAGGGAGAGGTTGAGGAGGAAGAAGTACATGGGGGTGTGGAGGCGGTGGTCATAGGCTACAGCAGTGATGGCAAGTCCATTTCCCAGGAGGGCAGCCAGGTAGATGCTGAGGAAGAGCCAGAAGTGCAAGAGCTGCAGTTCCCGTGTCTCTGCAAATGCAAGGAGGAGGAAGTGGGTGATGGAGCTGCTGTTGGACATTTGCTGCTTCTGGGCATGGGGCACTGTTCAAGAAGGAAAAGAGGGAAAATTGAGGTGAGAGAAAAAACACTTTGAGAAAAAACACTCCATCTTTCATAGACATCACCCCCAGCTGAAAGGCATTTCCTTTCTGTGGTTTGTGCTGGCTGAGTGAGCTGTGAGGAGCAGGACCTCTGACCCTGTGCTACCAAGGAGTCAACTTTGCACTGCTGCAGTGGGTACCTGGGAGCTGGCTTGTGACAGCTCTGATGTTCCCAAAGGATGTCAGATGTAATCCACCTTTAATGGAAAAAAAAATCACTATCTGCACTCACAACTCTGAAAAAAATGGGCTGCAGAAGAGAGGCTCAGCATGTCCTGATAATAACTTTGTTGTTTTTCTTTTGCACCACCACACCTGGTGAGTGTTCTTTTGAGGGGTAGAAATCCTCATGTTTTATGACTGAAAGTGTGAGGAGTCTTAAGACAGGACAGACAAAAGGGCCCAGCTCTCTGTGG
Source organism: Nyctibius grandis (assembly GCF_013368605.1). Classification (NCBI taxonomy): domain Eukaryota; kingdom Metazoa; phylum Chordata; class Aves; order Nyctibiiformes; family Nyctibiidae; genus Nyctibius; species Nyctibius grandis. The sequence goes on from NC_090691.1 coordinate 695,741, forward strand.
CTCAGTGCAGAGTCAGGAGAGCCGCAGTGTCCATCAGTCTTGTTCCCAGCTGCCCAGGGCTTTCACTTCTCCTATCTTGAGGGTGACTGCACACACAAATTACACTTTATAGAAAAAGCAGCTGGACTGTGATGATAGCAGGGGAGTCTTGTTTCAAAGGGCAGATCTGAGAACTCTTCTTTTTCCAGCACAGACAAGTAGTTGTGATGGAGAGGGCAGGACTCCTCCTGAGGACTGGAGGAAAGCAAATGTCACTCCAGTCTTCAAAAAGGGCAAGAAGGAGGACCCGGGTAACTCTAGACCGGTCAGCCTCACCTCCATCCCCGGAAAGGTGATGGAACAACTTGTTCTTGGTGCTGTCTCTAGGCACATCAAGGATAGGGGGATCATTAGGGGCACTCAGCATGGCTTCACCAAGGGGAAGTCATGCTTAACCAACTTGATAGCCTTTTATGAGGACATAACCTGGTGGATAGATGATGGTAAAGCTGTGGATGTGGTCTATCTTGATTTCAGTAAAGTGTTTGACACTGTCTCCCACAGCATCCTCGCAGTTAAACTGAGGAAGTGTGGTCTGGATGATGGGGTAGTGAGGTGGATTGTGAACTGGCTGAAGGAAAGAAGCCAGAGAGTGGTGGTCAATGGGACAGAGTCCAGTTGGAGGCCTGTGTCTAGCGGAGTCCCTCAAGGGTCGGTACTGGGACCAGTTCTATTCAATATATTCATTAATGACTTGGATGAGGGAATAGAGTGCACTGTCAGCAAGTTCGCTGATGACACCAAACTGGAGGAGTGGCTGACACACCGGAAGGCTGCGCAGCCATTCAGAGAGACCTGGACAGGCTGGAGAGTTGGGCGGGGAGAAACTTAATGAGATATAACAAGGGCAAGTGTAGAGTCCTGCATCTGGGCAAGAACAACCCCATGTACCAGTACAAGTTGGGGGCAGACCTGTTGGAGAGCAGCGTAGGGGAAAGGGACCTGGGGGTCCTAGTGGACAGCAGGATGGACCATGAGCCGCAATGTGCCCTTGTGGCCAAGAAGGCCAAATGGCATCCTGGGGTGTATTAGAAGGGGTGTGGTTAGCAGGTCGAGAGAAGGTTCTCCTCCCCCTCTACTCTGCCCTGGTGAGGCCGCATCTGGAATATTGTGTCCAGTTCTGGGCCCCTCAGTTCAAGAAGGACAGGGAACTGCTAGAGAGAGTCCAGCACAGAGACACGAAGATGATTAAGGGAGTGGAACATCTCCCTTCTGAGGAGAGGCTGAGGGAGCTGGGTCTGTTTTAGCTTGGAGAAGAGGAGACTGAGGGGTGACCTCATTAATGTTTATAAATATGTAAGGGCAAGTGTCATGAGGGTGGAGCCAGGCTCTTCTCAGTGACATCCCTTGACAGGACAAGGGGCAATGGGTGCAAGCTGGAACACAGGAGGTTCCGCATAAATATGAGGAAAACTTCATAAATATGAGGACACAGCCTCTCTCAGAGAGAAGTAAAGGCCTCTGAGAGGAGAGTGCTCACCCCCAAGGAAAGGCTCAGCACTCCCTAGGATCCTACAGGAGAGCTGTGCCTTTCTGGAGGGCAGCTGGCAAGCCCAGCAGGACACGCAAAGCAGACAGTCAGGGGTCCTGGAGATGGGATGTCTTCAATGGAGAGTCAGCTCATTGCCCAGCAGACAACGCCCAGCAGAAGGGCAATTGGACAGTGCACTCTATTCCTTCATCCAATAGGGAAGGACCACAAGGGAGCTTCTCGAACACAGCTTCCCCCAGTGCTTGTTGGTCTTTTCTTCCCACTCCCTGCTCATCACTCTGCTGCCTGAAGCTGTCCCTGCTGGGAGCTCTTTCTCTGTCCCCACATCTCCTCCCCGTCCTTGCTCACAGACCCCATCTTACCACTGTGTGCTCAGCTCTGCCCTGCAGGCACCTCCTGCAGCTGGGCACTGCCCAGGGCACCTGTGTGCTGGCCAGAGCAACCCTGAAGAAAACACAAAGGGGTTGTTAATGTTTTCTGTAGGCTGAGGTGGGTGAAGTGATTTTATCAGGTTCCTTGGAAACCTGTTCATCACTCACTGTAACGGTGCAGGAGTCTCCCTCTCTTCTGCAAACCTGACATCTCCATTACCATTTCCACCTACCATCACAGCTGGAAACAGAAAGCACCGACCCTTGCAAGCACCTTTGCTCCCAGGTAGGCCCCTGCTGATGTGCTTCTTGAAAAGTGCCCTGTGAAATATCCCAGGGCTGATCTGGAGCTGTGAACAGCACTGGCCCATGCAGCACCCTCTCAAAAGTAGAACAGCCCTGCCTCGCGCTAACAGTGGTTGTTCCGTCCACCCACAGCTTCTCCCCACAGCGACATGCATTGCTCCATGTGCAGGCTGAGTGCTGACCCTGGCAGGTGGCAGGTCCCTGCCCCAGCACACAGACCCCTGGGGTGCAGGGACCTTGCTCTGAAGGACAGTTCTGGGCACACTTGGCTGCACACCTGGCTTCACAGCTATTCAAAATTGCCTAACAAGAGGTCCCCCCCCCCGACTTGCAGATCCCATAAGCTGTGGCTGTGCCAGCTTTAGGAGATGCCTCCAGCAATTACAGCTGCGTTGCCCTGCACCCGAGACTTACCATGTCAAGCGCTGCAAAGATTTCTCCTCCAGTGAGCTCTCAGTCGTCCTCCCAATCCTGACCACCTTTAAGCTCTCTCTGACTCAGTCTTCTCCCGTCGGTGCCTGCAGGCAGTGCCCTCAGCCCCTGCTGCGCTCTGCAGAGGGAGCTGCTCCTGGGCAGAGCTGTCTCTCTGCAGCGCTGCCCACTTGCCATGAGCTCCCTCCATCCCAGGAGCCCAGCCCAGCTCAGCAGCAGAGGGACCAGCTCAAGCATTCTAATGACCCCTTGGGTGGGTTTTGTGGTGAGTCCCTGAAGTTTAGACACCGAGAGGAAGTTGAAGAAACCTATCAAGAAGCCCAAGTCAGGTGCAAACTCCAAAGTTTCAAGGAGCGTTAATGGTCCCAGTGAGGGACATCACTGACAAAGCCTCTCTGGAGGCCGGTCAGAGCAGAAAACTGGAGGCAGTGATGACAGGTAGGCAAAGGCAAGGGAAATGTGACTCTGATGCTGAGTGTACCTGGCTGTGCTACATGAAGCCAAACGGCCAAGTCCTGACCCCCAGCCCCTACGAAGGGAGATCCTGTCCCTCACACGTTGCTCAGGGTTCTTCCTGGGGCAGGGTGATGTGGGGATGTGCAATGCCTAGAGCAGGACCATGGTGTGATGCCTCCCAGGCTCACGGGAGGGGACGAGGAGGCAATGAGGTCCTGGTGCTCTAATGGTAAGATATCTCCTCACAGGCATGAGGTGCAGAGAGAACAGCCATAGCCAAGAGACACAGACCTGGGCTGTGCTGAGACCTTTCAGCCTTGCCAGAGCCCCAAGCTGTCTCCAGCACAGGATGTCCTATGGTTTCCCACGCCTGTGCCTGTTTCCCTGGAGGCTGTTGACACCCACCCTGCTTACCAAGCTTGCTCTCTCCTGAGCAGATCACTACCCTTACTGATATCTCTCCATCCTCACAGGCTGTTTGTTTCAATACAAAGCTTTGCCCAAAACAGACTCTTTCTGTATGTCCTATGGTATCACAGCACTGCACTTGCAGTGACATTTCTTTCTCCTCACGACCACTGTCAACATCCCAGGCTGCACTTTGTGGATTTTTTTTTTCTTTCTCATGCTGGTTCCCAATTTTGAGAAAAGCTCCACCATCTCAGAAAACCACCCCTCAAGCACTCTCAGGCTAATCCTGTACTGCCTTGAGCCTCTGCACCACTGGGCAAAAGGGCCCAAAGAAGACCTGGTGTCTCAGCCTCTCCACACAGGGCATGTGCTTGAGGCTCCAAACCCTACCTTGGCAGACCTCCTCTGGTCACTCTGCCTCAGTCCGCCAAAATGGGGAGGTGGTCACTGGGACAAACCCTTGTGTAGGGATCCCTAGCTGTGCTGTGTTGAGGGGGATAGTAATTCCCCTGCTCCGAGGGGCCATGCTCACCCTAATGCAGCCCTGTCTGCAGCTGGCCTGGTTCATGGTGAGCACGCACTGCTGGCTCGTGTGGCGTCCAACCTAGTACTCAGCTCCTTCTCCTCAGGGTCACTCCTCAGCACTTCAGGTCCCAGCCTGCCCTGATGCACAGGGTTATTCTTTCCCCTGATGCGGGACTGGCCACTTCTCCTTGTAAAAGTTCAAGAGGTTTCTGTTGGTCAAATCCCGGAGTTTCTCAAGGTCCCCTAGACTGAAGCTCCATTTGGTCAGCTGGCAATGCCTGTGTGCAGATGGCTCACCCTGATTGTGGTGTCTCTCAGGACATAACAGCATGAGGAGTTGCAGGGCACTGCAGACCCAGGTAGGAATTGCCATGAATACAATCTCCAAAACACCAAAGGAGGGGACAAAGCAAGCAACACCAGGGTCAGCGGAGAAAGGGTAAATGAGAGTTGGACTGTTTGCATGCAAGGCTGTATTAGTGAAAAATGTAGACAACTTGCTCTCTCTAGCACAGCCGCACAGAATCATTGAGGCTGGAAGGCAGCCAGCTTCCACCTTCTCTCTGCTTCCTTCTCATGCTTGTTTTTTGTCAAGACCTCCTTTCTCATCCATGCCAGCCTCCTGTCAACTTTTCTGGACTTTCTGCATGTCAGCGTGGACCATTCTGGAGCTTGAAGAGGGGATCCTTAGCCATCAGCTCTCTGCACCCCTCTTCTCTGCAGGGCCATATCCCATGGGATTCTTCCAAACAAGTTGGGTAGTAGGCTAAAGCCTTCTCTCCTGAAGTCCTGCTCTTGGCCTTGTTCCCTCTTCCCAGGGTCCTACACTCCACTCCTCTGAGTGTTACATCCCTGACCATTCCTTGTTTGTAAGTATGAAGTCCCGCAGGACACCTCACCTCACTGGCTCTTCTTTTTTCACTCTAATCCTGCCAGCGAGTAGGCTTGGGGGCAGCGAGGGAACTTGCTAACACTCCCATGTGAATTGTGGTCAAATGGATGATGACTTGTGGATACATTCACAGTGGAGGTAATCAGCTGAGGGGGGAGTTACCTTTCAATAAGTCCATGCCAGAACATGTACACCGCTGTAGTGACTGCGACGAGTCACCCACACCAGAGCAGGTACACCTCTGAAGGACTGTGGCCTGTGGATACACCTACACTGGAGTAGATACAGACACAAAGTGTCTTTTCTTCCCCAGGTAGAACCGTCCCAGTTCTCTCAAGCTATCCTCATATGAGAGATGCCCTTTGTGGCCCTTTGCTGGACTATCTCCAGTTGCTTCCTCTCTCTCTTGCACTGGGGAGCCTAGAACTGGACACAGTCATTCATCATAGGCAGCATGGTTTCACGAGGGGAAAGTCCTGCTTAAGCAACTTAATTTCCTTTTATGACAAGGTCACCCTTTCAGTAGAGCAAGGGAAGCCCATAGATGTGGTGTTTGGGGATTTTAGCAAAGCTTTTGATACTGTCTCTCACAGTATCCTTCTGGATAAAATGTCCAGCCCACAGCTAGACAAGTCCATCATACGCTGGGGGAGCAATTGGCTGACAGGTTGGGCTCAAAGGGTTGTTGTAACTGGGGTTATATCAGGCTGGCTGCCAGTCACCACACCTGGGTTTCCCAGGGCTCAGTTTTAGGGCATGTCTCTTTACAGTTTTATAAATTATCTGGACGCAGGAATAGAATGTACATTAAGTAAGTTTGCTGACAATGCTAAACTAGGAGGAGCTGTGGACTCCCTAGAGTGTAGAGAGGCCATACAGAGAGGTGTGGATAGATTAAAGAGATGGGCAAACACCAACCGTAATGGAATGTAATGAGAGCAAGTGCCAGATTCTCCACCTGGAACAGTGTAATTTTGGATATACGTACAAACTGTGGGACAAGAGGCTGGAGAGCAGCCCCGCAGAAGGAGATCTGGAGGTTTGGGTTGATGGCAAGTTGAATACAAGCTAAGAGTTTGCCCTCTCAGCCAAAAGGGCCAACCATGTCCTAGAGTGCATCAAGCACAGCACAGCTATCCAGTCGTGGGAGGCGATTGTCCAACTCCACGCTACACTGGTGCAGCCCCACCTCAAGTACTGTGTGCAGTTTTGGAGACCTCAATAGAAGGACATCAAACTATGAGAGTGTGTCCAGAGGAGGGTGACCAAGATGGTGAAAGGCCTCAA